>NW_027364175.1:0-294010 GCF_046119375.1 Phyllobates terribilis
ACTGAATGAAAGGAGCTGGCATCTCACTCTCTTTGAATCTTCTTTATCATGCTAGGATTAGCAGGAAAAAGCAAAAAATTTCAGAATTGCACCTTGCAATGTGGAGATATTACTGTTTGTGCATTTACAATATTCATTGATTTTTGCCATTGAAAAACATGTTTTTCATATACCAGAAATGTTTGAAGCTACTGACTGAATGAAAGGAGCTGGCATCTCACTCTCTTTGAATCTTCTTTATCATGCTAGGATTAACAGGAAAAAGCAAAAAATTTCAGAATTGCACCGTGCAATGTGGAGATATTACTGTTTGTGCATTTACAATATTCATTGATTTTTGCCATTGAAAAACATGTTTTTCATATACCAGAAATGTTTGAAGCTACTGACTGAATGAAAGGAGCTGGCATCTCACTCTCTTTGAATCTTCTTTATCATGCTAGGATTAACAGGAAAAAGCAAAGAATTTCAGAATTGCACCTTGCAATGTGGAGATATTACTGTTTGTGCATTTACAATATTCATTGATTTTTGCCATTGAAAAACATGTTTTTCATATACCAGAAATGTTTGAAGCTACTGACTGAATGAAAGGAGCTGGCATCTCACTCTCTTTGAATCTTCTTTATCATGCTAGGATTAACAGGAAAAAGCTAAAAATTTCAGAATTGCACCGTGCAATGTGGAGATATTACTGTTTGTGCATTTACAATATTCATTGATTTTTGCCATTGAAAAACATGTTTTTCATATACCAGAAATGTTTGAAGCTACTGACTGAATGAAAGGAGCTGGCATCTCACTCTCTTTGAATCTTCTTTATCATGCTAGGATTAACAGGAAAAAGCAAAAAATTTCAGAATTGCACCTTGCAATGTGGAGATATTACTGTTTGTGCATTTACAATATTCATTGATTTTTGCCATTGAAAAACATGTTTTTCATATACCAGAAATGTTTGAAGCTACTGACTGAATGAAAGGAGCTGGCATCTCACTCTCTTTGAATCTTCTTTATCATGCTAGGATTAACAGGAAAAAGCTAAAAATTTCAGAATTGCACCGTGCAATGTGGAGATATTACTGTTTGTGCATTTACAATATTCATTGATTTTTGCCATTGAAAAACATGTTTTTCATATACCAGAAATGTTTGAAGCTACTGACTGAATGAAAGGAGCTGGCATCTCACTCTCTTTGAATCTTCTTTATCATGCTAGGATTAGCAGGAAAAAGCAAAAAATTTCAGAATTGCACCTTGCAATGTGGAGATATTACTGTTTGTGCATTTACAATATTCATTGATTTTTGCCATTGAAAAACATGTTTTTCATATACCAGAAATGTTTGAAGCTACTGACTGAATGAAAGGAGCTGGCATCTCACTCTCTTTGAATCTTCTTTATCATGCTAGGATTAACAGGAAAAAGCTAAAAATTTCAGAATTGCACCGTGCAATGTGGAGATATTACTGTTTGTGCATTTACAATATTCATTGATTTTTGCCATTGAAAAACATGTTTTTCATATACCAGAAATGTTTGAAGCTACTGACTGAATGAAAGGAGCTGACATCTCACTCTCTTTGAATCTTCTTTATCATGCTAGGATTAGCAGAAAAAAGCAAAAAATTTCAGAATTGCACCTTGCAATGTGGAGATATTACTGTTTGTGCATTTACAATATTCATTGATTTTTGCCATTGAAAAACGTTTTTCATATACCAGAAATGTTTGAAGCTACTGACTGAATGAAAGGAGCTGGCATCTCACTCTCTTTGAATCTTCTTTATCATGCTAGGATTAACAGGAAAAAGCAAAAAATTTCAGAATTGCACCTTGCAATGTGGAGATATTACTGTTTGTGCATTTACAATATTCATTGATTTTTGCCATTGAAAAACATGTTTTTCATATACCAGAAATGTTTGAAGCTACTGACTGAATGAAAGGAGCTGGCATCTCACTCTCTTTGAATCTTCTTTATCATGCTAGGATTAACAGGAAAAAGCTAAAAATTTCAGAATTGCACCGTGCAATGTGGAGATATTACTGTTTGTGCATTTACAATATTCATTGATTTTTGCCATTGAAAAACATGTTTTTCATATACCAGAAATGTTTGAAGCTACTGACTGAATGAAAGGAGCTGGCATCTCACTCTCTTTGAATCTTCTTTATCATGCTAGGATTAGCAGGAAAAAGTAAAAAATTTCAGAATTGCACCTTGCAATGTGGAGATATTACTGTTTGTGCATTTACAATATTCATTGATTTTTGCCATTGAAAAACATGTTTTTCATATACCAGAAATGTTTGAAGCTACTGACTGAATGAAAGGAGCTGGCATCTCACTCTCTTTGAATCTTCTTTATCATGCTAGGATTAGCAGGAAAAAGCAAAAAATTTCAGAATTGCACCTTGCAATGTGGAGATATTACTGTTTGTGCATTTACAATATTCATTGATTTTTGCCATTGAAAAACATGTTTTTCATATACCAGAAATGTTTGAAGCTACTGACTGAATGAAAGGAGCTGGCATCTCACTCTCTTTGAATCTTCTTTATCATGCTAGGATTAACAGGAAAAAGCAAAAAATTTCAGAATTGCACCGTGCAATGTGGAGATATTACTGTTTGTGCATTTACAATATTCATTGATTTTTGCCATTGAAAAACATGTTTTTCATATACCAGAAATGTTTGAAGCTACTGACTGAATGAAAGGAGCTGGCATCTCACTCTCTTTGAATCTTCTTTATCATGCTAGGATTAACAGGAAAAAGCAAAAAATTTCAGAATTGCACCTTGCAATGTGGAGATATTACTGTTTGTGCATTTACAATATTCATTGATTTTTGCCATTGAAAAACATGTTTTTCATATACCAGAAATGTTTGAAGCTACTGACTGAATGAAAGGAGCTGGCATCTCACTCTCTTTGAATCTTCTTTATCATGCTAGGATTAACAGGAAAAAGCTAAAAATTTCAGAATTGCACCGTGCAATGTGGAGATATTACTGTTTGTGCATTTACAATATTCATTGATTTTTGCCATTGAAAAACATGTTTTTCATATACCAGAAATGTTTGAAGCTACTGACTGAATGAAAGGAGCTGGCATCTCACTCTCTTTGAATCTTCTTTATCATGCTAGGATTAGCAGGAAAAAGCAAAAAATTTCAGAATTGCACCTTGCAATGTGGAGATATTACTGTTTGTGCATTTACAATATTCATTGATTTTTGCCATTGAAAAACATGTTTTTCATATACCAGAAATGTTTGAAGCTACTGACTGAATGAAAGGAGCTGGCATCTCACTCTCTTTGAATCTTCTTTATCATGCTAGGATTAACAGGAAAAAGCTAAAAATTTCAGAATTGCACCGTGCAATGTGGAGATATTACTGTTTGTGCATTTACAATATTCATTGATTTTTGCCATTGAAAAACATGTTTTTCATATACCAGAAATGTTTGAAGCTACTGACTGAATGAAAGGAGCTGACATCTCACTCTCTTTGAATCTTCTTTATCATGCTAGGATTAGCAGAAAAAAGCAAAAAATTTCAGAATTGCACCTTGCAATGTGGAGATATTACTGTTTGTGCATTTACAATATTCATTGATTTTTGCCATTGAAAAACGTTTTTCATATACCAGAAATGTTTGAAGCTACTGACTGAATGAAAGGAGCTGGCATCTCACTCTCTTTGAATCTTCTTTATCATGCTAGGATTAACAGGAAAAAGCAAAAAATTTCAGAATTGCACCTTGCAATGTGGAGATATTACTGTTTGTGCATTTACAATATTCATTGATTTTTGCCATTGAAAAACATGTTTTTCATATACCAGAAATGTTTGAAGCTACTGACTGAATGAAAGGAGCTGGCATCTCACTCTCTTTGAATCTTCTTTATCATGCTAGGATTAACAGGAAAAAGCTAAAAATTTCAGAATTGCACCGTGCAATGTGGAGATATTACTGTTTGTGCATTTACAATATTCATTGATTTTTGCCATTGAAAAACATGTTTTTCATATACCAGAAATGTTTGAAGCTACTGACTGAATGAAAGGAGCTGGCATCTCACTCTCTTTGAATCTTCTTTATCATGCTAGGATTAGCAGGAAAAAGTAAAAAATTTCAGAATTGCACCTTGCAATGTGGAGATATTACTGTTTGTGCATTTACAATATTCATTGATTTTTGCCATTGAAAAACATGTTTTTCATATACCAGAAATGTTTGAAGCTACTGACTGAATGAAAGGAGCTGGCATCTCACTCTCTTTGAATCTTCTTTATCATGCTAGGATTAACAGGAAAAAGCTAAAAATTTCAGAATTGCACCGTGCAATGTGGAGATATTACTGTTTGTGCATTTACAATATTCATTGATTTTTGCCATTGAAAAACATGTTTTTCATATACCAGAAATGTTTGAAGCTACTGACTGAATGAAAGGAGCTGGCATCTCACTCTCTTTGAATCTTCTTTATCATGCTAGGATTAGCAGGAAAAAGCAAAAAATTTCAGAATTGCACCTTGCAATGTGGAGATATTACTGTTTGTGCATTTACAATATTCATTGATTTTTGCCATTGAAAAACATGTTTTTCATATACCAGAAATGTTTGAAGCTACTGACTGAATGAAAGGAGCTGGCATCTCACTCTCTTTGAATCTTCTTTATCATGCTAGGATTAACAGGAAAAAGCAAAAAATTTCAGAATTGCACCGTGCAATGTGGAGATATTACTGTTTGTGCATTTACAATATTCATTGATTTTTGCCATTGAAAAACATGTTTTTCATATACCAGAAATGTTTGAAGCTACTGACTGAATGAAAGGAGCTGGCATCTCACTCTCTTTGAATCTTCTTTATCATGCTAGGATTAACAGGAAAAAGCAAAGAATTTCAGAATTGCACCTTGCAATGTGGAGATATTACTGTTTGTGCATTTACAATATTCATTGATTTTTGCCATTGAAAAACATGTTTTTCATATACCAGAAATGTTTGAAGCTACTGACTGAATGAAAGGAGCTGGCATCTCACTCTCTTTGAATCTTCTTTATCATGCTAGGATTAACAGGAAAAAGCTAAAAATTTCAGAATTGCACCGTGCAATGTGGAGATATTACTGTTTGTGCATTTACAATATTCATTGATTTTTGCCATTGAAAAACATGTTTTTCATATACCAGAAATGTTTGAAGCTACTGACTGAATGAAAGGAGCTGGCATCTCACTCTCTTTGAATCTTCTTTATCATGCTAGGATTAACAGGAAAAAGCAAAAAATTTCAGAATTGCACCTTGCAATGTGGAGATATTACTGTTTGTGCATTTACAATATTCATTGATTTTTGCCATTGAAAAACATGTTTTTCATATACCAGAAATGTTTGAAGCTACTGACAATGAAAGGAGCTGGCATCTCACTCTCTTTGAATCTTCTTTATCATGCTAGGATTAACAGGAAAAAGCTAAAAATTTCAGAATTGCACCGTGCAATGTGGAGATATTACTGTTTGTGCATTTACAATATTCATTGATTTTTGCCATTGAAAAACATGTTTTTCATATACCAGAAATGTTTGAAGCTACTGACTGAATGAAAGGAGCTGGCATCTCACTCTCTTTGAATCTTCTTTATCATGCTAGGATTAGCAGGAAAAAGCAAAAAATTTCAGAATTGCACCTTGCAATGTGGAGATATTACTGTTTGTGCATTTACAATATTCATTGATTTTTGCCATTGAAAAACATGTTTTTCATATACCAGAAATGTTTGAAGCTACTGACTGAATGAAAGGAGCTGGCATCTCACTCTCTTTGAATCTTCTTTATCATGCTAGGATTAACAGGAAAAAGCAAAAAATTTCAGAATTGCACCTTGCAATGTGGAGATATTACTGTTTGTGCATTTACAATATTCATTGATTTTTGCCATTGAAAAACATGTTTTTCATATACCAGAAATGTTTGAAGCTACTGACTGAATGAAAGGAGCTGGCATCTCACTCTCTTTGAATCTTCTTTATCATGCTAGGATTAACAGGAAAAAGCTAAAAATTTCAGAATTGCACCGTGCAATGTGGAGATATTACTGTTTGTGCATTTACAATATTCATTGATTTTTGCCATTGAAAAACATGTTTTTCATATACCAGAAATGTTTGAAGCTACTGACTGAATGAAAGGAGCTGGCATCTCACTCTCTTTGAATCTTCTTTATCATGCTAGGATTAGCAGGAAAAAGCAAAAAATTTCAGAATTGCACCTTGCAATGTGGAGATATTACTGTTTGTGCATTTACAATATTCATTGATTTTTGCCATTGAAAAACATGTTTTTCATATACCAGAAATGTTTGAAGCTACTGACTGAATGAAAGGAGCTGGCATCTCACTCTCTTTGAATCTTCTTTATCATGCTAGGATTAACAGGAAAAAGCTAAAAATTTCAGAATTGCACCGTGCAATGTGGAGATATTACTGTTTGTGCATTTACAATATTCATTGATTTTTGCCATTGAAAAACATGTTTTTCATATACCAGAAATGTTTGAAGCTACTGACTGAATGAAAGGAGCTGACATCTCACTCTCTTTGAATCTTCTTTATCATGCTAGGATTAGCAGAAAAAAGCAAAAAATTTCAGAATTGCACCTTGCAATGTGGAGATATTACTGTTTGTGCATTTACAATATTCATTGATTTTTGCCATTGAAAAACGTTTTTCATATACCAGAAATGTTTGAAGCTACTGACTGAATGAAAGGAGCTGGCATCTCACTCTCTTTGAATCTTCTTTATCATGCTAGGATTAACAGGAAAAAGCAAAAAATTTCAGAATTGCACCTTGCAATGTGGAGATATTACTGTTTGTGCATTTACAATATTCATTGATTTTTGCCATTGAAAAACATGTTTTTCATATACCAGAAATGTTTGAAGCTACTGACTGAATGAAAGGAGCTGGCATCTCACTCTCTTTGAATCTTCTTTATCATGCTAGGATTAACAGGAAAAAGCTAAAAATTTCAGAATTGCACCGTGCAATGTGGAGATATTACTGTTTGTGCATTTACAATATTCATTGATTTTTGCCATTGAAAAACATGTTTTTCATATACCAGAAATGTTTGAAGCTACTGACTGAATGAAAGGAGCTGGCATCTCACTCTCTTTGAATCTTCTTTATCATGCTAGGATTAGCAGGAAAAAGTAAAAAATTTCAGAATTGCACCTTGCAATGTGGAGATATTACTGTTTGTGCATTTACAATATTCATTGATTTTTGCCATTGAAAAACATGTTTTTCATATACCAGAAATGTTTGAAGCTACTGACTGAATGAAAGGAGCTGGCATCTCACTCTCTTTGAATCTTCTTTATCATGCTAGGATTAACAGGAAAAAGCTAAAAATTTCAGAATTGCACCGTGCAATGTGGAGATATTACTGTTTGTGCATTTACAATATTCATTGATTTTTGCCATTGAAAAACATGTTTTTCATATACCAGAAATGTTTGAAGCTACTGACTGAATGAAAGGAGCTGGCATCTCACTCTCTTTGAATCTTCTTTATCATGCTAGGATTAGCAGGAAAAAGCAAAAAATTTCAGAATTGCACCTTGCAATGTGGAGATATTACTGTTTGTGCATTTACAATATTCATTGATTTTTGCCATTGAAAAACATGTTTTTCATATACCAGAAATGTTTGAAGCTACTGACTGAATGAAAGGAGCTGGCATCTCACTCTCTTTGAATCTTCTTTATCATGCTAGGATTAACAGGAAAAAGCAAAAAATTTCAGAATTGCACCGTGCAATGTGGAGATATTACTGTTTGTGCATTTACAATATTCATTGATTTTTGCCATTGAAAAACATGTTTTTCATATACCAGAAATGTTTGAAGCTACTGACTGAATGAAAGGAGCTGGCATCTCACTCTCTTTGAATCTTCTTTATCATGCTAGGATTAACAGGAAAAAGCAAAGAATTTCAGAATTGCACCTTGCAATGTGGAGATATTACTGTTTGTGCATTTACAATATTCATTGATTTTTGCCATTGAAAAACATGTTTTTCATATACCAGAAATGTTTGAAGCTACTGACTGAATGAAAGGAGCTGGCATCTCACTCTCTTTGAATCTTCTTTATCATGCTAGGATTAACAGGAAAAAGCTAAAAATTTCAGAATTGCACCGTGCAATGTGGAGATATTACTGTTTGTGCATTTACAATATTCATTGATTTTTGCCATTGAAAAACATGTTTTTCATATACCAGAAATGTTTGAAGCTACTGACTGAATGAAAGGAGCTGGCATCTCACTCTCTTTGAATCTTCTTTATCATGCTAGGATTAACAGGAAAAAGCAAAAAATTTCAGAATTGCACCTTGCAATGTGGAGATATTACTGTTTGTGCATTTACAATATTCATTGATTTTTGCCATTGAAAAACATGTTTTTCATATACCAGAAATGTTTGAAGCTACTGACTGAATGAAAGGAGCTGGCATCTCACTCTCTTTGAATCTTCTTTATCATGCTAGGATTAACAGGAAAAAGCTAAAAATTTCAGAATTGCACCGTGCAATGTGGAGATATTACTGTTTGTGCATTTACAATATTCATTGATTTTTGCCATTGAAAAACATGTTTTTCATATACCAGAAATGTTTGAAGCTACTGACTGAATGAAAGGAGCTGGCATCTCACTCTCTTTGAATCTTCTTTATCATGCTAGGATTAGCAGGAAAAAGCAAAAAATTTCAGAATTGCACCTTGCAATGTGGAGATATTACTGTTTGTGCATTTACAATATTCATTGATTTTTGCCATTGAAAAACATGTTTTTCATATACCAGAAATGTTTGAAGCTACTGACTGAATGAAAGGAGCTGGCATCTCACTCTCTTTGAATCTTCTTTATCATGCTAGGATTAACAGGAAAAAGCTAAAAATTTCAGAATTGCACCGTGCAATGTGGAGATATTACTGTTTGTGCATTTACAATATTCATTGATTTTTGCCATTGAAAAACATGTTTTTCATATACCAGAAATGTTTGAAGCTACTGACTGAATGAAAGGAGCTGACATCTCACTCTCTTTGAATCTTCTTTATCATGCTAGGATTAGCAGAAAAAAGCAAAAAATTTCAGAATTGCACCTTGCAATGTGGAGATATTACTGTTTGTGCATTTACAATATTCATTGATTTTTGCCATTGAAAAACGTTTTTCATATACCAGAAATGTTTGAAGCTACTGACTGAATGAAAGGAGCTGGCATCTCACTCTCTTTGAATCTTCTTTATCATGCTAGGATTAACAGGAAAAAGCAAAAAATTTCAGAATTGCACCTTGCAATGTGGAGATATTACTGTTTGTGCATTTACAATATTCATTGATTTTTGCCATTGAAAAACATGTTTTTCATATACCAGAAATGTTTGAAGCTACTGACTGAATGAAAGGAGCTGGCATCTCACTCTCTTTGAATCTTCTTTATCATGCTAGGATTAACAGGAAAAAGCTAAAAATTTCAGAATTGCACCGTGCAATGTGGAGATATTACTGTTTGTGCATTTACAATATTCATTGATTTTTGCCATTGAAAAACATGTTTTTCATATACCAGAAATGTTTGAAGCTACTGACTGAATGAAAGGAGCTGGCATCTCACTCTCTTTGAATCTTCTTTATCATGCTAGGATTAGCAGGAAAAAGTAAAAAATTTCAGAATTGCACCTTGCAATGTGGAGATATTACTGTTTGTGCATTTACAATATTCATTGATTTTTGCCATTGAAAAACATGTTTTTCATATACCAGAAATGTTTGAAGCTACTGACTGAATGAAAGGAGCTGGCATCTCACTCTCTTTGAATCTTCTTTATCATGCTAGGATTAACAGGAAAAAGCTAAAAATTTCAGAATTGCACCGTGCAATGTGGAGATATTACTGTTTGTGCATTTACAATATTCATTGATTTTTGCCATTGAAAAACATGTTTTTCATATACCAGAAATGTTTGAAGCTACTGACTGAATGAAAGGAGCTGGCATCTCACTCTCTTTGAATCTTCTTTATCATGCTAGGATTAACAGGAAAAAGCAAAAAATTTCAGAATTGCACCTTGCAATGTGGAGATATTACTGTTTGTGCATTTACAATATTCATTGATTTTTGCCATTGAAAAACATGTTTTTCATATACCAGAAATGTTTGAAGCTACTGACTGAATGAAAGGAGCTGGCATCTCACTCTCTTTGAATCTTCTTTATCATGCTAGGATTAACAGGAAAAAGCTAAAAATTTCAGAATTGCACCGTGCAATGTGGAGATATTACTGTTTGTGCATTTACAATATTCATTGATTTTTGCCATTGAAAAACATGTTTTTCATATACCAGAAATGTTTGAAGCTACTGACTGAATGAAAGGAGCTGGCATCTCACTCTCTTTGAATCTTCTTTATCATGCTAGGATTAACAGGAAAAAGCAAAAAATTTCAGAATTGCACCTTGCAATGTGGAGATATTACTGTTTGTGCATTTACAATATTCATTGATTTTTGCCATTGAAAAACATGTTTTTCATATACCAGAAATGTTTGAAGCTACTGACTGAATGAAAGGAGCTGGCATCTCACTCTCTTTGAATCTTCTTTATCATGCTAGGATTAACAGGAAAAAGCTAAAAATTTCAGAATTGCACCGTGCAATGTGGAGATATTACTGTTTGTGCATTTACAATATTCATTGATTTTTGCCATTGAAAAACATGTTTTTCATATACCAGAAATGTTTGAAGCTACTGACTGAATGAAAGGAGCTGGCATCTCACTCTCTTTGAATCTTCTTTATCATGCTAGGATTAGCAGGAAAAAGCAAAAAATTTCAGAATTGCACCTTGCAATGTGGAGATATTACTGTTTGTGCATTTACAATATTCATTGATTTTTGCCATTGAAAAACATGTTTTTCATATACCAGAAATGTTTGAAGCTACTGACTGAATGAAAGGAGCTGGCATCTCACTCTCTTTGAATCTTCTTTATCATGCTAGGATTAACAGGAAAAAGCTAAAAATTTCAGAATTGCACCGTGCAATGTGGAGATATTACTGTTTGTGCATTTACAATATTCATTGATTTTTGCCATTGAAAAACATGTTTTTCATATACCAGAAATGTTTGAAGCTACTGACTGAATGAAAGGAGCTGACATCTCACTCTTTGAATCTTCTTTATCATGCTAGGATTAGCAGAAAAAAGCAAAAAATTTCAGAATTGCACCTTGCAATGTGGAGATATTACTGTTTGTGCATTTACAATATTCATTGATTTTTGCCATTGAAAAACATGTTTTTCATATACCAGAAATGTTTGAAGCTACTGACTGAATGAAAGGAGCTGGCATCTCACTCTCTTTGAATCTTCTTTATCATGCTAGGATTAACAGGAAAAAGCAAAAAATTTCAGAATTGCACCTTGCAATGTGGAGATATTACTGTTTGTGCATTTACAATATTCATTGATTTTTGCCATTGAAAAACATGTTTTTCATATACCAGAAATGTTTGAAGCTACTGACTGAATGAAAGGAGCTGGCATCTCACTCTCTTTGAATCTTCTTTATCATGCTAGGATTAACAGGAAAAAGCTAAAAATTTCAGAATTGCACCGTGCAATGTGGAGATATTACTGTTTGTGCATTTACAATATTCATTGATTTTTGCCATTGAAAAACATGTTTTTCATATACCAGAAATGTTTGAAGCTACTGACTGAATGAAAGGAGCTGGCATCTCACTCTCTTTGAATCTTCTTTATCATGCTAGGATTAGCAGGAAAAAGCAAAAAATTTCAGAATTGCACCTTGCAATGTGGAGATATTACTGTTTGTGCATTTACAATATTCATTGATTTTTGCCATTGAAAAACATGTTTTTCATATACCAGAAATGTTTGAAGCTACTGACTGAATGAAAGGAGCTGGCATCTCACTCTCTTTGAATCTTCTTTATCATGCTAGGATTAACAGGAAAAAGCTAAAAATTTCAGAATTGCACCGTGCAATGTGGAGATATTACTGTTTGTGCATTTACAATATTCATTGATTTTTGCCATTGAAAAACATGTTTTTCATATACCAGAAATGTTTGAAGCTACTGACTGAATGAAAGGAGCTGGCATCTCACTCTCTTTGAATCTTCTTTATCATGCTAGGATTAGCAGGAAAAAGCAAAAAATTTCAGAATTGCACCTTGCAATGTGGAGATATTAGTTTGTGCATTTACAATATTCATTGATTTTTGCCATTGAAAAACATGTTTTTCATATACCAGAAATGTTTGAAGCTACTGACTGAATGAAAGGAGCTGGCATCTCACTCTCTTTGAATCTTCTTTATCATGCTAGGATTAACAGGAAAAAGCAAAGAATTTCAGAATTGCACCTTGCAATGTGGAGATATTACTGTTTGTGCATTTACAATATTCATTGATTTTTGCCATTGAAAAACATGTTTTTCATATACCAGAAATGTTTGAAGCTACTGACTGAATGAAAGGAGCTGGCATCTCACTCTCTTTGAATCTTCTTTATCATGCTAGGATTAACAGGAAAAAGCTAAAAATTTCAGAATTGCACCGTGCAATGTGGAGATATTACTGTTTGTGCATTTACAATATTCATTGATTTTTGCCATTGAAAAACATGTTTTTCATATACCAGAAATGTTTGAAGCTACTGACTGAATGAAAGGAGCTGGCATCTCACTCTCTTTGAATCTTCTTTATCATGCTAGGATTAACAGGAAAAAGCAAAAAATTTCAGAATTGCACCTTGCAATGTGGAGATATTACTGTTTGTGCATTTACAATATTCATTGATTTTTGCCATTGAAAAACATGTTTTTCATATACCAGAAATGTTTGAAGCTACTGACTGAATGAAAGGAGCTGGCATCTCACTCTCTTTGAATCTTCTTTATCATGCTAGGATTAACAGGAAAAAGCTAAAAATTTCAGAATTGCACCGTGCAATGTGGAGATATTACTGTTTGTGCATTTACAATATTCATTGATTTTTGCCATTGAAAAACATGTTTTTCATATACCAGAAATGTTTGAAGCTACTGACTGAATGAAAGGAGCTGGCATCTCACTCTCTTTGAATCTTCTTTATCATGCTAGGATTAGCAGGAAAAAGCAAAAAATTTCAGAATTGCACCTTGCAATGTGGAGATATTACTGTTTGTGCATTTACAATATTCATTGATTTTTGCCATTGAAAAACATGTTTTTCATATACCAGAAATGTTTGAAGCTACTGACTGAATGAAAGGAGCTGGCATCTCACTCTCTTTGAATCTTCTTTATCATGCTAGGATTAACAGGAAAAAGCAAAAAATTTCAGAATTGCACCGTGCAATGTGGAGATATTACTGTTTGTGCATTTACAATATTCATTGATTTTTGCCATTTAAAAACATGTTTTTCATATACCAGAAATGTTTGAAGCTACTGACTGAATGAAAGGAGCTGACATCTCACTCTCTTTGAATCTTCTTTATCATGCTAGGATTAGCAGAAAAAAGCAAAAAATTTCAGAATTGCACCTTGCAATGTGGAGATATTACTGTTTGTGCATTTACAATATTCATTGATTTTTGCCATTGAAAAACATGTTTTTCATATACCAGAAATGTTTGAAGCTACTGACTGAATGAAAGGAGCTGGCATCTCACTCTCTTTGAATCTTCTTTATCATGCTAGGATTAACAGGAAAAAGCAAAAAATTTCAGAATTCCACCTTGCAATGTGGAGATATTACTGTTTGTGCATTTACAATATTCATTGATTTTTGCCATTGAAAAACATGTTTTTCATATACCAGAAATGTTTGAAGCTACTGACTGAATGAAAGGAGCTGGCATCTCACTCTCTTTGAATCTTCTTTATCATGCTAGGATTAACAGGAAAAAGCTAAAAATTTCAGAATTGCACCGTGCAATGTGGAGATATTACTGTTTGTGCATTTACAATATTCATTGATTTTTGCCATTGAAAAACATGTTTTTCATATACCAGAAATGTTTGAAGCTACTGACTGAATGAAAGGAGCTGGCATCTCACTCTCTTTGAATCTTCTTTATCATGCTAGGATTAGCAGGAAAAAGCAAAAAATTTCAGAATTGCACCTTGCAATGTGGAGATATTACTGTTTGTGCATTTACAATATTCATTGATTTTTGCCATTGAAAAACATGTTTTTCATATACCAGAAATGTTTGAAGCTACTGACTGAATGAAAGGAGCTGGCATCTCACTCTCTTTGAATCTTCTTTATCATGCTAGGATTAACAGGAAAAAGCAAAAAATTTCAGAATTGCACCGTGCAATGTGGAGATATTACTGTTTGTGCATTTACAATATTCATTGATTTTTGCCATTGAAAAACATGTTTTTCATATACCAGAAATGTTTGAAGCTACTGACTGAATGAAAGGAGCTGGCATCTCACTCTCTTTGAATCTTCTTTATCATGCTAGGATTAGCAGGAAAAAGCAAAAAATTTCAGAATTGCACCTTGCAATGTGGAGATATTACTGTTTGTGCATTTACAATATTCATTGATTTTTGCCATTGAAAAACATGTTTTTCATATACCAGAAATGTTTGAAGCTACTGACTGAATGAAAGGAGCTGGCATCTCACTCTCTTTGAATCTTCTTTATCATGCTAGGATTAACAGGAAAAAGCAAAAAATTTCAGAATTGCACCTTGCAATGTGGAGATATTACTGTTTGTGCATTTACAATATTCATTGATTTTTGCCATTGAAAAACATGTTTTTCATATACCAGAAATGTTTGAAGCTACTGACTGAATGAAAGGAGCTGGCATCTCACTCTCTTTGAATCTTCTTTATCATGCTAGGATTAACAGGAAAAAGCTAAAAATTTCAGAATTGCACCGTGCAATGTGGAGATATTACTGTTTGTGCATTTACAATATTCATTGATTTTTGCCATTGAAAAACATGTTTTTCATATACCAGAAATGTTTGAAGCTACTGACTGAATGAAAGGAGCTGGCATCTCACTCTCTTTGAATCTTCTTTATCATGCTAGGATTAGCAGGAAAAAGCAAAAAATTTCAGAATTGCACCTTGCAATGTGGAGATATTACTGTTTGTGCATTTACAATATTCATTGATTTTTGCCATTGAAAAACATGTTTTTCATATACCAGAAATGTTTGAAGCTACTGACTGAATGAAAGGAGCTGGCATCTCACTCTCTTTGAATCTTCTTTATCATGCTAGGATTAACAGGAAAAAGCAAAAAATTTCAGAATTGCACCTTGCAATGTGGAGATATTACTGTTTGTGCATTTACAATATTCATTGATTTTTGCCATTGAAAAACATGTTTTTCATATACCAGAAATGTTTGAAGCTACTGACTGAATGAAAGGAGCTGGCATCTCACTCTCTTTGAATCTTCTTTATCATGCTAGGATTAGCAGGAAAAAGCAAAAAATTTCAGAATTGCACCTTGCAATGTGGAGATATTACTGTTTGTGCATTTACAATATTCATTGATTTTTGCCATTGAAAAACATGTTTTTCATATACCAGAAATGTTTGAAGCTACTGACTGAATGAAAGGAGCTGGCATCTCACTCTCTTTGAATCTTCTTTATCATGCTAGGATTAACAGGAAAAAGCTAAAAATTTCAGAATTGCACCGTGCAATGTGGAGATATTACTGTTTGTGCATTTACAATATTCATTGATTTTTGCCATTGAAAAACATGTTTTTCATATACCAGAAATGTTTGAAGCTACTGACTGAATGAAAGGAGCTGGCATCTCACTCTCTTTGAATCTTCTTTATCATGCTAGGATTAGCAGGAAAAAGCAAAAAATTTCAGAATTGCACCTTGCAATGTGGAGATATTACTGTTTGTGCATTTACAATATTCATTGATTTTTGCCATTGAAAAACATGTTTTTCATATACCAGAAATGTTTGAAGCTACTGACTGAATGAAAGGAGCTGGCATCTCACTCTCTTTGAATCTTCTTTATCATGCTAGGATTAACAGGAAAAAGCAAAAAATTTCAGAATTGCACCTTGCAATGTGGAGATATTACTGTTTGTGCATTTACAATATTCATTGATTTTTGCCATTGAAAAACATGTTTTTCATATACCAGAAATGTTTGAAGCTACTGACTGAATGAAAGGAGCTGGCATCTCACTCTCTTTGAATCTTCTTTATCATGCTAGGATTAACAGGAAAAAGCTAAAAATTTCAGAATTGCACCGTGCAATGTGGAGATATTACTGTTTGTGCATTTACAATATTCATTGATTTTTGCCATTGAAAAACATGTTTTTCATATACCAGAAATGTTTGAAGCTACTGACTGAATGAAAGGAGCTGGCATCTCACTCTCTTTGAATCTTCTTTATCATGCTAGGATTAGCAGGAAAAAGCAAAAAATTTCAGAATTGCACCTTGCAATGTGGAGATATTACTGTTTGTGCATTTACAATATTCATTGATTTTTGCCATTGAGAAACATGTTTTTCATATACCAGAAATGTTTGAAGCTACTGACTGAATGAAAGGAGCTGGCATCTCACTCTCTTTGAATCTTCTTTATCATGCTAGGATTAACAGGAAAAAGCTAAAAATTTCAGAATTGCACCGTGCAATGTGGAGATATTACTGTTTGTGCATTTACAATATTCATTGATTTTTGCCATTGAAAAACATGTTTTTCATATACCAGAAATGTTTGAAGCTACTGACTGAATGAAAGGAGCTGGCATCTCACTCTCTTTGAATCTTCTTTATCATGCTAGGATTAGCAGGAAAAAGCAAAAAATTTCAGAATTGCACCTTGCAATGTGGAGATATTACTGTTTGTGCATTTACAATATTCATTGATTTTTGCCATTGAAAAACATGTTTTTCATATACCAGAAATGTTTGAAGCTACTGACTGAATGAAAGGAGCTGGCATCTCACTCTCTTTGAATCTTCTTTATCATGCTAGGATTAACAGGAAAAAGCAAAAAATTTCAGAATTGCACCTTGCAATGTGGAGATATTACTGTTTGTGCATTTACAATATTCATTGATTTTTGCCATTGAAAAACATGTTTTTCATATACCAGAAATGTTTGAAGCTACTGACTGAATGAAAGGAGCTGGCATCTCACTCTCTTTGAATCTTCTTTATCATGCTAGGATTAACAGGAAAAAGCTAAAAATTTCAGAATTGCACCGTGCAATGTGGAGATATTACTGTTTGTGCATTTACAATATTCATTGATTTTTGCCATTGAAAAACATGTTTTTCATATACCAGAAATGTTTGAAGCTACTGACTGAATGAAAGGAGCTGGCATCTCACTCTCTTTGAATCTTCTTTATCATGCTAGGATTAGCAGGAAAAAGCAAAAAATTTCAGAATTGCACCTTGCAATGTGGAGATATTACTGTTTGTGCATTTACAATATTCATTGATTTTTGCCATTGAAAAACATGTTTTTCATATACCAGAAATGTTTGAAGCTACTGACTGAATGAATGAAAGGAGCTGGCATCTCACTCTCTTTGAATCTTCTTTATCATGCTAGGATTAACAGGAAAAAGCTAAAAATTTCAGAATTGCACCGTGCAATGTGGAGATATTACTGTTTGTGCATTTACAATATTCATTGATTTTTGCCATTGAAAAACATGTTTTTCATATACCAGAAATGTTTGAAGCTACTGACTGAATGAAAGGAGCTGGCATCTCACTCTCTTTGAATCTTCTTTATCATGCTAGGATTAGCAGGAAAAAGCAAAAAATTTCAGAATTGCACCTTGCAATGTGGAGATATTACTGTTTGTGCATTTACAATATTCATTGATTTTTGCCATTGAAAAACATGTTTTTCATATACCAGAAATGTTTGAAGCTACTGACTGAATGAAAGGAGCTGGCATCTCACTCTCTTTGAATCTTCTTTATCATGCTAGGATTAACAGGAAAAAGCAAAAAATTTCAGAATTGCACCTTGCAATGTGGAGATATTACTGTTTGTGCATTTACAATATTCATTGATTTTTGCCATTGAAAAACATGTTTTTCATATACCAGAAATGTTTGAAGCTACTGACTGAATGAAAGGAGCTGGCATCTCACTCTCTTTGAATCTTCTTTATCATGCTAGGATTAACAGGAAAAAGCTAAAAATTTCAGAATTGCACCGTGCAATGTGGAGATATTACTGTTTGTGCATTTACAATATTCATTGATTTTTGCCATTGAAAAACATGTTTTTCATATACCAGAAATGTTTGAAGCTACTGACTGAATGAAAGGAGCTGGCATCTCACTCTCTTTGAATCTTCTTTATCATGCTAGGATTAGCAGGAAAAAGCAAAAAATTTCAGAATTGCACCTTGCAATGTGGAGATATTACTGTTTGTGCATTTACAATATTCATTGATTTTTGCCATTGAAAAACATGTTTTTCATATACCAGAAATGTTTGAAGCTACTGACTGAATGAAAGGAGCTGGCATCTCACTCTCTTTGAATCTTCTTTATCATGCTAGGATTAACAGGAAAAAGCTAAAAATTTCAGAATTGCACCGTGCAATGTGGAGATATTACTGTTTGTGCATTTACAATATTCATTGATTTTTGCCATTGAAAAACATGTTTTTCATATACCAGAAATGTTTGAAGCTACTGACTGAATGAAAGGAGCTGGCATCTCACTCTCTTTGAATCTTCTTTATCATGCTAGGATTAGCAGGAAAAAGCAAAAAATTTCAGAATTCCACCTTGCAATGTGGAGATATTACTGTTTGTGCATTTACAATATTCATTGATTTTTGCCATTGAAAAACATGTTTTTCATATACCAGAAATGTTTGAAGCTACTGACTGAATGAAAGGAGCTGGCATCTCACTCTCTTTGAATCTTCTTTATCATGCTAGGATTAACAGGAAAAAGCAAAAAATTTCAGAATTGCACCTTGCAATGTGGAGATATTACTGTTTGTGCATTTACAATATTCATTGATTTTTGCCATTGAAAAACATGTTTTTCATATACCAGAAATGTTTGAAGCTACTGACTGAATGAAAGGAGCTGGCATCTCACTCTCTTTGAATCTTCTTTACCATGCTAAGAGGAGCAGGAAAAAGCAAAAAATTTCAGAATTGCACCTTGCAATGCGGAGAAATTACTGTTTGTGCATTTACAATATTCATTGATTTTTGCCATTGAAAAACATCATGTTATTCATATACCAGAAATGATTGAAGCTACTGACTGAATGAAAGGAGCTGGCATCTCACTCTCTTTGAATCTTCTTTATCATGCTAAGAGGAGCAGGAAAAAGCAAAAAATTTCAGAATTGCACCTTGCAATGCGGAGAAATTACTGTTTGTGCATTTACAATATTCATTGATTTTTGCCATTGAAAAACGTCCAGAAAAGATTGAAGCTACTGACTGAATGAAAGGAGCTGGCATCTCACTCTCTTTGAATCTTCTTTATCATGCTAAGAGGAGCAGGAAAAAGCAAAAAATTTCAGAATTGCACCTTGCAATGCGGAGAAATTACTGTTTGTGCATTTACAATATTCATTGATTTTTGCCATTGAAAAACATCATGTTATTCATATACCAGAAATGTTTGAAGCTACTGACTGAATGAAAGGAGCTGGCATCTCACTCTCTTTGAATCTTCTTTATCATGCTAAGAGGAGCAGGAAAAAGCAAAAAATTTCAGAATTGCACCTTGCAATGCGGAGAAATTACTGTTTGTGCATTTACAATATTCATTGATTTTTGCCTTTGAAAAACATCATGTTATTCATATACCAGAAATGATTGAAGCTTCTGACTGAATGAAAGGAGCGGGCATCTCATTCTCTTTCAATCTTCTTTTTCATGCTAAGAGGAGCAGGAAAAAGCAAAAAATTTCAGAATTGCACCTTGCAATGCGGAGAAATTACTGTTTGTGCATTTACAATATTCATTGATTTTTGCCATTGAAAAACGTCCAGAAATGATTGAAGCTACTGACTGAATGAAAGGAGCTGGCATCTCACTCTCTTTGAATCTTCTTTATCATGCTAAGAGGAGCAGGAAAAAGCAAAAAATTTCAGAATTGCACCTTGCAATGCGGAGAAATTACTGCTTGTGCATTTACAATATTCATTGATTTTTGCCATTGAAAAACGTCCAGAAATGATTGAAGCTACTGACTGAATGAAAGGAGCTGGCATCTCACTCTCTTTGAATCTTTATCATGCTAAGAGGAGCAGGAAAAAGCAAAAAATTTCAGAATTGCACCTTGCAATGCGGAGAAATTACTGTTTGTGCATTTACAATATTCATAGATTTTTGCCATTGAAAAACGTCCAGAAATGTTTGAAGCTACTGACTGAATGAAAGGAGCTGGCATCTCACTCTCTTTGAATCTTCTTTATCATGCTAGGATTAGCAGGAAAAAGCAAAAAATTTCAGAATTGCACCTTGCAATGTGGAGATATTACTGTTTGTGCATTTACAATATTCATTGATTTTTGCCATTGAAAAACGTCCAGAAATGTTTGAAGCTACTGACTGAATGAAAGGAGCTGGCATCTCACTCTCTTTGAATCTTCTTTATCATGCTAGGAGTAGCAGGAAAAAGCAAAAAATTTCAGAATTGCACCTTGCAATGTGGAGATATTACTGTTTGTGCATTTACAATATTCATTGATTTTTGCCATTGAAAAACGTCCAGAAATGTTTGAAGCTACTGACTGAATGAAAGGAGCTGGCATCTCACTCTCTTTGAATCTTCTTTATCATGCTAGGATTAGCAGGAAAAGGCAAAAAATTTCAGAATTGCACCTTGCAATATGGAGATATTACTGTTTGTGCATTTACAATATTCATTGATTTTTGCCATTGAAAAACATCATGTTATTCATATACCAGAAATGTTTGAAGCTACTGACTGAATGAAAGGAGCTGGCATCTCATTCTCTTTGAATCTTCTTTATCATGCTAGGATTAGCAGGAAAAAGCAAAAAATTTCAGAATTGAACCTTGCAATGTGGAGATATTACTGTTTGTGCATTTACAATATTCATTGATTTTTGCCATTGAAAAACGTCCAGAAATGTTTGAAGCTACTGACTGAATGAAAGGAGCTGGCATCTCACTCTATTTGAATCTTCTTTATCATGCTAGGATTAGCAGGAAAAAGCAAAAAATTTCAGAATTGCACCTTGCAATGTGGAGATATTACTGTTTGTGCATTTACAATATTCATTGATTTTTGCCATTGAAAAACGTCCAGAAATGTTTGAAGCTACTGACTGAATGAAAGGAGCTGGCATCTCACTCTCTTTGAATCTTCTTTATCATGCTAAGAGGAGCAGGAAAAAGCAAAAAATTTCAGAATTGCACCTTGCAATGCGGAGAAATTACTGTTTGTGCATTTACAATATTCATTGATTTTTGCCATTGAAAAACGTCCAGAAATGACTGAAGCTACTGACTGAATGAAAGGAGCTGGCATCTCACTCTCTTTGAATCTTCTTTATCATGCTAAGAGGAGCAGGAAAAAGCAGAAAATTTCAGAATTGCACCTTGCAATGCGGAGAAATTACTGTTTGTGCATTTACAATATTCATTGATTTTTGCCATTGAAAAACGTCCAGAAATGATTGAAGCTACTGACTGAATGAAAAGAGCTGGCATCTCACTCTCTTTGTTTTACCATATTTTTTTATTTTTAATAAACAATTTAACAGGGGAATAACACACGTAGCATAAAAGTAGTGACAAAAGAATATTCATAATAAGGGAAAAATTCTGAGGGAAGGGAAAGGGAAAGGGAACAAACAGGAATGGATAATCAGGAAAGATGGGAGAAATTTGTTCGTCAAATAGTATATACGATAATGCAGAAATTTGAACACTTTAAACACACATTACTATCATTAGCAAAAATTAAACATATTAATGAGCTAAACACGACACACATTAAGATGTTCCAGCGTTATGAGAGGGTTGAGGGAATTTAGTGAGCCAAATATCCCACTTCCTAGAAAATTTAAGTAAATTATTGTTGATAAGGGCAAATCTTAGTTCAAATATTCTATGGAGATTCATCTTATCAACTAAGTCCTCCAAAGTGGGGACATGTGACTTTCTCCAATAAAAAGCCAATGCGTTCTTACACACTGAAAATAAGTGAATCACCAAAGATCTTTCAAACGACTTATATGGTTCAAGATCTAAGGATAGTAAAGCCATTTGAGGGGTCAATACTACAGGTCTGCCTAAAAGGTCATCTACCAAAGAAGAGATCTGAGCCCATAGATTCCGGATTTTTGGGCAGCTCCAAAAGAGATGTAAAAGATCTCCCCTAAGGCCGCACTCCCTCCAACAAAAGGGAGAGTTGCTGTGCTTTATATGGTGAAGCCTGATTGGAGTGTAATACCATCGGGTTAGAATTTTGAAGTAAGCCTCTTGTAAGGGCATAGATATATTAGAGGCCTGAGAAAAAAGAACAGCACTTTCCCATTGATCGGATTGGAAATTGAGTTTTAGATCTTTTTCCCAGCGTATCATGTAGAGGTGTTTTTGGAAGGAAAGATCATTATTGAAGCTGTTATATATGTGTCTCAGGCTCCAAAAAATTTTGTGGGATGGGTTGCTTAACAGGTTCACCGAGGTTTCAGAAACAATAAGTTTACCAGAAATAAATTCCAGAATAATGCTCTTTAAATGAGAGTATAAAAAGAAATCAGAGGAAGGTAAGTTGAATCTTTTTTTAAGAGTTTGGAAAGGAATAAAGGCAGAAGCTTCATAGAAGTCTCCAATTTTCCTTAACCCTTTATTGTCCCACTGATCTGGAATGGAAGAGTTATACAGATCAGCAACAAAACCAATTGGAAAATTTTTGACAAAAGAAAACTTATCCCTATCAGAATCTCTTAGGGGACTCTTTTTCTTTCTTTTGGCGATTTTTTTCCAGGCGTCAATAATCGCCTGGAAAATAGGATGGGAAGAATCATGAGTGCACTGTTTAAAGAGATGCCTAAGTAACAATTCACGGGGAGAAGAACCATTATTTAAGAAGGTCTCCAGAGTCATCCAAGCTGGGGGACTGTCAGAATTAAACCAATTACTGCTCTGTTTGATGAGGTTTGCCAAATAGTAAGCGAAAATATTAGGGTGGCTCAGACCTCCGTTGCACTTATTCTTGTACAATATATCTGCAGATATCCTCGCACGTTTATTATCCCAGACATAGGAATTAATCTGATTTTGAATTTTTTGAATAAAGATGTGAGAAATAGTTAGAGGTAAGTTGCGGAAAAAATACAAGATTTTGGGTAGAACGAACATCTTAATAGAGAGGACTCTACCCCACCATGACAAATCTCTTTTCAAAAATTCCATCAAATCTCCACGGACGATATCCTCAATCAGAACCAGGTTGTCAGAAATTGTTGAGTTAATAGTTTTACCAATACTGATCCCCAAATAAGTCAGATTGCGTTTAGCCAAACCGAAGGAAAATCTCGAGTGTAAAACCTCTCTCGTCTGACGGTCCAGATTAATGTTTAAAAGTTTAGACTTCTCATTATTGATCTTAAAATAAGAAATCTGAGAGAATAGTTCTAGAACCTTCGAAACTTCCGCAACCGAATTTACTGGGTCCAGCAAGGAAAGCATAACATCATCTGCAAAGAGGCCAATTTTAAATTCTCGAGATGGGGTAGAAATCCCCCTAATGTCAGTGTTTTCTCTAATCCTCTGTGCCAAAGGCTCCATAGCCAGGACAAAGAGAAGGGGGGAAAGTGGGCAACCCTGTCTAGTACCATTTGTGATAGGGATTGGATTTGAGAGATAATTGTTAACATAAATTTTTGCTTGGGGGTTAGAATAGAGGGCCATAATTGAAGAGAGAAATTTGTTATCAAAACCGAATTTAATAAGGGTGAGTTTAAGGTATAGCCAATTTAACCTGTCGAAAGCTTTTTCAGCGTCTAAAGCAAGCAATGAAGTTGGGAGTTTCGCCGTATTTATCACCTTAATAATATTCAGAAGTCTTCTAGAGCCATCAGTTGCTTGCCTCCCACCAACGAAGCCAATCTGATCATCGTTGATGAGAGATGGGAGAATAGTCGATAAACGATTGGCCAGAATTTTCGAATATATCTTAATATCAGTGTTAATTAGCGAAATGGGCCTATAATTTTTAACATTATCTCTCTCATCCTTAGACTTGGGTATTAGGGTAATGGTGGCTTCCAGCATTTCTGAGGGGAAGGAGCTTATTGAGGAAGCATGATTGAAAATTTTCGTGAGAGGGGAAGAAAGTAGGTCACAAAAAGTTTTATAATACTCATTAATGAACCCATCTGGACCCGGAGCCTTGAAATCTTTAAGTTGCTTTATTGTGTTAATAATTTCAAGGTTAGAAAAAGGCTTATTCAATGACTCGTGATCCAGAGGGCTCAATTTCGGTAGATTAATGGAGGATAAAAATTTGTTGATTGCATCTGGGTGAGGATGGGAAATTAGAGGATCAGTTTTGATGTTGTAGAGTTTTTTGTAAAAATTTGCAAACTGGTTCACTATATCTTTAGGGTGGCAAAACGTTATTCCACTATTGTTTTTTATTTTATCTATTCTATTAATTGCTCTTTTACATTTGACTAGGCGGGCCATAAAGCGGGTAGGTTTATTTAGAGCCGCATAGTAATTAAATTTTGATTTCCGAATAATTGCATCATAGGAGGAAGAAATTTCTGATTTTAGCTCTACCCTTAAATTTGAGAGTTCTTTTTGAATTATTGGGGAAGGGGAAGGAAGATTAATTTGCTCTAATTCTTTTTCCCTAATCAGTTTTTGAAGAGAATTAATTTTTGATCTTTTTTCTTTTTTTTCAGATGAGGATATCTGCATTAGTACACCACGAAGGACGGCCTTGTGAGCGCACCAGCTGGAGAAGGGATTAGATAAATCTGGGGTATCGTTCTCCCTAAAATAATCAGAAATAGCTTTTTCAATAATTTTTTTGTTTTTGGGGTTATGAATAAGTGAAGATCTACATTTCCAAAGAAATCCATTTTTAATAAGAGGACCAATATGAATTTCACATGACGTAGGGGCATGATCTGATAGAGACCTAAGGCCTATAGATACGTTAGAGAATTTGGGTAAAGAAAAAACGTCAGTTATTATTAAGTCTATTCTAGAGGCCGTTTGGTGCGCATCCGAAAAATGGGAGAATTCTTTGGAGGTAGTTTGCAGACATCTAAATGTATCAAATAGTTCATTTTTAAAAAGCCAATTATTTAGCGTCGGGTATAAATGACGGCTGGGGGAGGAAGAGTCCATATGCCCGTCCGGGACCATGTTGAAGTCTCCCAAAAAAATCAATTCGCCTCTCCTAACCTCTTCAACCTTTCTAAAAACCTTATTCAAAAAGGGTATTTGCTTTTTATTTGGGGCGTATAGGTTAACAACAGTGCACTCATGATTATTCAGTTTACAGAGCAATATATGGAACCTTCCATTGACATCTTTATGCTGATCTAAAAACTCAAATGGGACAGAATCTCTGATCACTGTAGCTACACCGGCTTTTTTCCGGTCGCTAGTGGATTCAAATATATGAGGGTAGCGTTTGTGGGTGAAAGTAGGGTGTTTTCCCTCGGCAAACCTTGTCTCCTGAAGACACGCAACATCAGCACCAAGATGACCCAATTCCTTCCAAAGGGAGAATCTCTTATTGGGACTGTTTAGGCCTCTTACATTATAGGTGATGATCTTGATAGGCATAGCAGGAAAAAGCAAAAAATTTCAGAATTGCACCTTGCAATGTGGAGATATTACTGTTTGTGCATTTACAATATTCATTGATTTTAGCCATTGAAAAACGTCCAGAAATGTTTGAATCTACTGACTGAATGAAAGGAGCTGGCATCTCACTCTCTTTGAATCTTCTTTATCATGCTAGGAGTAGCAGGAAAAAGCAAAAAATTTCAGAATTGCACCTTGCAATGTGGAGATATTACTGTTTGTGCATTTACAATATTCATTGATTTTTGCCATTGAAAAACGTCCAGAAATGTTTGAAGCTACTGACTGAATGAAAGGAGCTGGCATCTCACTCTCTTTGAATCTTCTTTATCATGCTAGGATTAGCAGGAAAAAGCAAAAAATTTCAGAATTGCACCTTGCAATGTGGAGATATTACTGTTTGTGCATTTACAATATTCATTGATTTTTGCCATTGAAAAACATCATGTTATTCATATACCAGAAATGTTTGAAGCTACTGACTGAATGAAAGGAGCTGACATCTCACTCTCTTTGAATCTTCTTTATCATGCTAGGATTAGCAGGAAAAAGCAAAAAATTTCAGAATTGCACCTTGCAATGTGGAGATATTACTGTTTGTGCATTTACAATATTCATTGATTTTTGCCATTGAAAAATGTCCAGAAATGTTTGAAGCTACTGACTGAATGAAAGGAGCTGGCATCTCACTCTATTTGAATCTTCTTTATCATCCTAGGATTAGCAGGAAAAAGCAAAAAATTTCAGCATTGCACCTTGCAATGTGGAGATATTACTGTTTGTGCATTTACAATATTCATTGATTTTTGCCATTGAAAAACATCCAGAAATGTTTATACCAGAAATGTTTGAAGCTACTGACTGAATGAAAGGAGCTGGCATCTCACTCTCTTTGAATCTTCTTTATCATGCTAAGAGGAGCAGGAAAAAGCAAAAAATTTCAGAATTGCACTTTGCAATGCGGAGAAATTACTGTTTGTGCATTTACAATATTCATTGATTTTTGCCATTGAAAAACGTCCAGAAATGATTGAAGCTACTGACTGAATGAAAGGAGCTGGCATCTCACTCTCTTTGAATCTTCTTTATCATGCTAAGAGGAGCAGGAAAAAGCAAAAAATTTCAGAATTGCACCTTGCAATGCGGAGAAATTACTGTTTGTGCATTTACAATATTCATTGATTTTTGCCATTGAAAAACGTCCAGAAATGATTGAAGCTACTGACTGAATGAAAGGAGCTGGCATCTCACTCTCTTTGAATCTTCTCTATCATGCTAAGAGGAGCAGGAAAAATCAAAAAATTTCAGAATTGCACCTTGCAATGCGGAGAAATTACTGTTTGTGCATTTACAATATTCAATGATTTTTGCCATTGAAAAACATGTTATTCATATACCAGAAATGTTTGAAGCTACTGACTGAATGAAAGGAGCTGGCACCTCACTCTCTTTGAATCTTCTTTATCATGCTAAGAGGAGCGGGAAAAAGCAAAAAATTTCAGAATTGCACCTTGCAATGCGGAGAAATTACTGTTTGTGCATTTACAATATTCATTGATTTTTGCCATTGAAAAACATCCAGAAATGATTGAAGGTACTGACTGAATGAAAGGAGCTGGCATCTCACTCTCTTTGAATCTTCTTTATCATGCTAAGAGGAGCAGGAAAAAGCAAAAAATTTCAGAATTGCACCTTGCAATGCGGAGAAATTACTGTTTGTGCATTTACAATATTCATTGATTTTTGCCTTTGAAAAACGTCCAGAAATGATTGAAGCTACTGACTGAATGAAAGGAGCTGGCATCTCACTCTCTTTGAATCTTCTTTATCATGCTAAGAGGAGCAGGAAAAAGCAAAAAATTTCAGAATTGCACCTTGCAATGCGGAGAAATTACAGTTTGTGCATTTACAATATTCATTGATTTTTGCCATTGAAAAACATCCAGAAATGATTGAAGCTACTGACTGAATGAAAGGAGCTGGCATCTCACTCTCTTTGAATCTTCTTTATCATGCTAAGAGGAGCAGGAAAAAGCAAAAAATTTCAGAATTGCACCTTGCAATGCGGAGAAATTACTGTTTGTGCATTTACAATATTCATTGATTTTTGCCATTGAAAAACGTCCAGAAATGATTGAAGCTACTGACTGAATGAAAGGAGCTGGCATCTCACTCTCTTTGAATCTTCTTTATCATGCTAAGAGGAGCAGGAAAAAGCAAAAAATTTCAGAATTGCACCTTGCAATGCGGAGAAATTACTGTTTGTGCATTTACAATATTCATTGATTTTTGCCATTGAAAAACATCATGTTATTCATATACCAGAAATGATAGAAGCTACTGACTGAATGAAAGGAGCTGGCATCTTACTCTCTTTGAATCTTCTTTGTCATGCTAAGAGGAGCAGGAAAAAGCAAAAAATTTCAGAATTGCACCTTGCAATGCGGAGAAATTACTGTTTGTGCATTTACAATATTCATTGATTTTTGCCATTGAAAAACGTCCAGAAATGATTGAAGCTACTGACTGAATGAAAGGAGCTGGCATCTCACTCTCTTTGAATCTTCTTTATCATGCTAAGAGGAGCAGGAAAAAGCAAAAAATTTCAGAATTGCACCTTGCAATGCGGAGAAATTACTGTTTGTGCATTTACAATATTCATTGATTTTTGCCATTGAAAAACATCATGTTATTCATATACCAGAAATGTTTGAAGCTACTGACTGAATGAAAGGAGCTGGCATCTCACTCTCTTTGAATCTTCTTTATCATGCTTAGAGGAGCAGGAAAAAGCAAAAAATTTCAGAATTGCACCTTGCAATGTGGAGAAATTACTGTTTGTGCATTTACAATATTCATTGATTTTTACCATTGAAAAACGTCCAGAAATGATTGAAGCTACTGACTGAATGAAAGTAGCTGGCATCTCACTCTCTTTGAATCTTCTTTATCATGCTAAGAGGAGCAGGAAAAAGCAAAACATTTCAGAATTGCACCTTGCAATCCAGAGAAATTACTGTTTGTGCATTTACAATATTCATTGATTTTT
This sequence comes from Phyllobates terribilis, assembly GCF_046119375.1. Classification (NCBI taxonomy): domain Eukaryota; kingdom Metazoa; phylum Chordata; class Amphibia; order Anura; family Dendrobatidae; genus Phyllobates; species Phyllobates terribilis. The sequence continues at coordinate 28,995 of NW_027364175.1, forward strand.
GCCATTGAAAAACATCATGTTATTCATATACCAGAAATGTTTGAAGCTACTGACTGAATGAAAGGAGCTGGCATCTCACTCTCTTTGAATCTTCTTTATCATGCTAAGAGGAGCAGGAAAAAGCAAAAAATTTCAGAATTGCACCTTGCAATGTGGAGAAATTACTGTTTGTGCATTTACAATATTCATTGATTTTTACCATTGAAAAACGTCCAGAAATGATTGAAGCTACTGACTGAATGAAAGTAGCTGGCATCTCACTCTCTTTGAATCTTCTTTATCATGCTAAGAGGAGCAGGAAAAAGCAAAAAATTTCAGACTTGCACCTTGCAATGCGGAGAAATTACTGTTTGTGCATTTACAATATTCATTGATTTTTGCCATTGAAAAACATCATGTTATTCATATACCAGAAATGTTTGAAGCTACTGACTGAATGAAAGGAGCTGGCATCTCACTCTCTTTGAATCTTCTTTATCATGCTAAGAGGAGCAGGAATAAGCAAAAAATTTCAGAATTGCACCTTGCAATGCGGAGAAATTACTGTTTGTGCATTTACAATATTCATTGATTTTTGCCATTGAAAAACGTCCAGAAATGATTGAAGCTACTGACTGAATGAAAGGAGCTGGCATCTCACTCTCTTTGAATCTTGTTTATCATGCTAAGAGGAGCAGGAAAAAGCAAAAAATTTCAGAATTGCACCTTGCAATGCGGAGAAATTACTGTTTGTGCATTTACAATATTCATTGATTTTTGCCATTGAAAAACGTCCAGAAATGATTGAAGCTACTGACTGAATGAAAGGAGCTGGCATCTCACTCTCTTTGAATCTTCTTTATCATGCTAAGAGGAGCAGGAAAAAGCAAAAAATTTCAGAATTGCACCTTGCAATGCGGAGAAATTACTGTTTGTGCATTTACAATATTCATTGATTTTTGCCATTGAAAAACATCATGTTATTCATATACCAGAAATGATTGAAGCTACTGACTGAATGAAAGGAGCTGGCATCTCACTCTCTTTGAATCTTCTTTATCATGCTAAGAGGAGCAGGAAAAAGCAAAAAATTTCAGAATTGCACCTTGCAATGCGGAGAAATTACTGTTTGTGCATTTACAATATTCATTGATTTTTGCCATTGAAAAACGTCCAGAAATGTTTGAAGCTACTGACTGAATGAAAGGAGCTGGCATCTCACTCTCTTTGAATCTTCTTTATCATGCTAGGATTAGCAGGAAAAAGCAAAAAATTTCAGAATTGCACCTTGCAATGTGGAGATATTACTGTTTGTGCATTTACAATATTCATTGATTTTTGCCATTGAAAAACGTCCAGAAATGTTTGAAGCTACTGACTGAATGAAAGGAGCTGGCATCTCACTCTCTTTGAATCTTCTTTATCATGCTAGGAGTAGCAGGAAAAAGCAAAAAATTTCAGAATTGCACCTTGCAATGTGGAGATATTACTGTTTGTGCATTTACAATATTCATTGATTTTTGCCATTGAAAAACGTCCAGAAATGTTTGAAGCTACTGACTGAATGAAAGGAGCTGGCATCTCACTCTCTTTGAATCTTCTTTATCATGCTAGGATTAGCAGGAAAAAGCAAAAAATTTCAGAATTGCACCTTGCAATGTGGAGATATTACTGTTTGTGCATTTACAATATTCATTGATTTTTGCCATTGAAAAACATCATGTTATTCATATACCAGAAATGTTTGAAGCTACTGACTGAATGAAAGGAGCTGACATCTCACTCTCTTTGAATCTTCTTTATCATGCTAGGATTAGCAGGAAAAAGCAAAAAATTTCAGAATTGCACCTTGCAATGTGGAGATATTACTGTTTGTGCATTTATAATATTCATTGATTTTTGCCATTGAAAAACGTCCAGAAATGTTTGAAGCTACTGACTGAATGAAAGGAGCTGGCATCTCACTCTATTTGAATCTTCTTTATCATCCTAGGATTAGCAGGAAAAAGCAAAAAATTTCAGCATTGCACCTTGCAATGTGGAGATATTACTGTTTGTGCATTTACAATATTCATTGATTTTTGCCATTGAAAAACATCCAGAAATGTTTATACCAGAAATGTTTGAAGCTACTGACTGAATGAAAGGAGCTGGCATCTCACTCTCTTTGAATCTTCTTTATCATGCTAAGAGGAGCAGGAAAAAGCAAAAAATTTCAGAATTGCACTTTGCAATGCGGAGAAATTACTGTTTGTGCATTTACAATATTCATTGATTTTTGCCATTGAAAAACGTCCAGAAATGACTGAAGCTACTGACTGAATGAAAGGAGCTGGCATCTCACTCTCTTTGAATCTTCTTTATCATGCTAAGAGGAGCAGGAAAAAGCAAAAAATTTCAGAATTGCATCTTGCAATGCGGAGAAATTACTGTTTGTGCATTTACAATATTCATTGATTTTTGCCATTGAAAAACGTCCAGAAATGATTGAAGCTACTGACTGAATGAAAGGAGCTGGCATCTCACTCTCTTTGAATCTTCTTTATCATGCTAAGAGGAGCAGGAAAAAGCAAAAAATTTCAGAATTGCACCTTGCAATGCGGAGAAATTACTGTTTGTGCATTTACAATATTCATTGATTTTTGCCATTGAAAAACATCATGTTATTCATATACCAGAAATGATTGAAGCTACTGACTGAATGAAAGGAGCTGGCATCTCACTCTCTTTGAATCTTCTTTATCATGCTAAGAGGAGCAGGAAAAAGCAAAAAATTTCAGAATTGCACCTTGCAATGCGGAGAAATTACTGTTTGTGCATTTACAATATTCATTGATTTTTGCCATTGAAAAACATCCAGAAATGATTGAAGCTACTGACTGAATGAAAGGAGCTGGCATCTCACTCTCTTTGAATCTTCTTTATCATGCTAAGAGGAGCAGGAAAAAGCAAAAAATTTCAGAATTGCACCTTGCAATGCGGAGAAATTACTGTTTGTGCATTTACAATATTCATTGATTTTTGCCATTGAAAAACGTCCAGAAATGATTGAAGCTACTGACTGAATGAAAGGAGCTGGCATCTCACTCTCTTTGAATCTTCTTTATCATGCTAAGAGGAGCAGGAAAAAGCAAAAAATTTCAGAATTGCATCTTGCAATGCGGAGAAATTACTGTTTGTGCATTTACAATATTCATTGATTTTTGCCATTGAAAAACGTCCAGAAATGATTGAAGCTACTGACTGAATGAAAGGAGCTGGCATCTCACTCTCTTTGAATCTTCTTTATCATGCTAAGAGGAGCAGGAAAAAGCAAAAAATTTCAGAATTGCACCTTGCAATGCGGAGCAATTACTGTTTGTGCATTTACAATATTCATTGATTTTTGCCATTGAAAAACATCATGTTATTCATATACCAGAAATGATTGAAGCTACTGACTGAATGAAAGGAGCTGGCATCTCACTCTCTTTGAATCTTCTTTATCATGCTAAGAGGAGCAGGAAAAAGCAAAAAATTTCAGAATTGCACCTTGCAATGCGGAGAAATTACTGTTTGTGCATTTACAATATTCATTGATTTTTGCCATTGAAAAACATCCAGAAATGATTGAAGCTACTGACTGAATGAAAGGAGCTGGCATCTCACTCTCTTTGAATCTTCTTTATCATGCTAAGAGGAGCAGGAAAAAGCAAAAAATTTCAGAATTGCACCTTGCAATGCGGAGAAATTACTGTTTGTGCATTTACAATATTCATTGATTTTTGCCATTGAAAAACGTCCAGAAATGATTGAAGCTACTGACTGAATGAAAGGAGCTGGCATCTCACTCTCTTTGAATCTTCTTTATCATGCTAGGATTAGCAGGAAAAAGCAAAAAATTTCAGAATTGCACCTTGCAATGTGGAGATATTACTGTTTGTGCATTTACAATATTCATTGAATTTTGCCATTGAAAAACGTCCAGAAATGTTTGAAGCTACTGACTGAATGAAAGGAGCTGGCATCTCACTCTATTTGAATCTTCTTTATCATGCTAGGATTAGCAGGAAAAAGCAAAAAATTTCAGAATTGCACCTTGCAATGTGGAGATATTACTGTTTGTGCATTTACAATATTCATTGATTTTTGCCATTGAAAAACGTCCAGAAATGATTGAAGCTACTGACTGAATGAAAGGAGCTGGCATCTCACTCTCTTTGAATCTTCTTTATCATGCTAAGAGGAGCAGGAAAAAGCAAAAAATTTCAGAATTGCATCTTGCAATGCGGAGAAATTACTGTTTGTGCATTTACAATATTCATTGATTTTTGCCATTGAAAAACGTCCAGAAATGATTGAAGCTACTGACTGAATGAAAGGAGCTGGCATCTCACTCTCTTTGAATCTTCTTTATCATGCTAAGAGGAGCAGGAAAAAGCAAAAAATTTCAGAATTGCACCTTGCAATGCGGAGAAATTACTGTTTGTGCATTTACAATATTCATTGATTTTTGCCATTGAAAAACATCATGTTATTCATATACCAGAAATGATTGAAGCTACTGACTGAATGAAAGGAGCTGGCATCTCACTCTCTTTGAATCTTCTTTATCATGCTAAGAGGAGCAGGAAAAAGCAAAAAATTTCAGAATTGCACCTTGCAATGCGGAGAAATTACTGTTTGTGCATTTACAATATTCATTGATTTTTGCCATTGAAAAACATCCAGAAATGATTGAAGCTACTGACTGAATGAAAGGAGCTGGCATCTCACTCTCTTTGAATCTTCTTTATCATGCTAAGAGGAGCAGGAAAAAGCAAAAAATTTCAGAATTGCACCTTGCAATGCGGAGAAATTACTGTTTGTGCATTTACAATATTCATTGATTTTTGCCATTGAAAAACGTCCAGAAATGATTGAAGCTACTGACTGAATGAAAGGAGCTGGCATCTCACTCTCTTTGAATCTTCTTTATCATGCTAGGATTAGCAGGAAAAAGCAAAAAATTTCAGAATTGCACCTTGCAATGTGGAGATATTACTGTTTGTGCATTTACAATATTCATTGAATTTTGCCATTGAAAAACGTCCAGAAATGTTTGAAGCTACTGACTGAATGAAAGGAGCTGGCATCTCACTCTATTTGAATCTTCTTTATCATGCTAGGATTAGCAGGAAAAAGCAAAAAATTTCAGAATTGCACCTTGCAATGTGGAGATATTACTGTTTGTGCATTTACAATATTCATTGATTTTTGCCATTGAAAAACGTCCAGAAATGTTTATACCAGAAATGTTTGAAGCTACTGACTGAATGAAAGGAGCTGGCATCTCACTCTCTTTGAATCTTCTTTATCATGCTAAGAGGAGCAGGAAAAAGCAAAAAATTTCAGAATTGCACCTTGCAATGCGGAGAAATTACTTTTTGTGCATTTACAATATTCATTGATTTTTGCCATTGAAAAATGTCCAGAAATGACTGAAGCTACTGACTGAATGAAAGGAGCTGGCATCTCACTCTCTTTGAATCTTCTTTACCATGCTAAGAGGAGCAGGAAAAAGCAAAAAAATTCAGAATTGCACCTTGCAATGCGGAGAAATTACTTTTTGTGCATTTACAATATTCATTGATTTTTGCCATTGAAAAATGTCCAGAAATGACTGAAGCTACTGACTGAATGAAAGGAGCTGGCATCTCACTCTCTTTGAATCTTCTTTACAATGCTAAGAGGAGCAGGAAAAAGCAAAAAAATTCAGAATTGCACCTTGCAATGCGGAGAAATTACTGTTTGTGCATTTACAATATTCATTGATTTTTGCCATTGAAAAACGTCCAGAAATGATTGAAGCTACTGACTGAATGAAAGGAGCTGGCATCTCACTCTCTTTGAATCTTCTTTATCATGCTAGGAGTAGCAGGAAAAAGCAAAAAATTTCAGAATTGCACCTTGCAATGTGGAGATATTACTGTTTGTGCATTTACAATATTCATTGATTTTTGCCATTGAAAAACGTCCAGAAATGTTTGAAGCTACTGACTGAATGAAAGGAGCTGGCATCTCACTCTCTTTGAATCTTCTTGATCATGCTATTATTAGCAGGAAAAAGCAAAAAATTTCAGAATTGCACCTTGCAATGTGGAGATATTACTGTTTGTGCATTTACAATATTCATTGATTTTTGCCATTGAAAAACATCATGTTATTCATATACCAGAAATGTTTGAAGCTACTGACTGAATGAAAGGAGCTGACATCTCACTCTCTTTGAATCTTCTTTATCATGCTAGGATTAGCAGGAAAAAGCAAAAAATTTCAGCATTGCACCTTGCAATGTGGAGATATTACTGTTTGTGCATTTACAATATTCATTGATTTTTGCCATTGAAAAACGTCCAGAAATGACTGAAGCTACTGACTGAATGAAAGGAGCTGGCATCTCACTCTCTTTGAATCTTCTTTATCATGCTAAGAGGAGCAGGAAAAACCAAAAAATTTCAGAATTGCATCTTGCAATGCGGAGAAATTACTGTTTGTGCATTTACAATATTCATTGATTTTTGCCATTGAAAAACGTCCAGAAATGATTGAAGCTACTGACTGAATGAAAGGAGCTGGCATCTCACTCTCTTTGAATCTTCTTTATCATGCTAAGAGGAGCAGGAAAAAGCAAAAAATTTCAGAATTGCACCTTGCAATGCGGAGAAATTACTGTTTGTGCATTTACAATATTCATTGATTTTTGCCATTGAAAAACATCATGTTATTCATATACCAGAAATGATTGAAGCTACTGACTGAATGAAAGGAGCTGGCATCTCACTCTCTTTGAATCTTCTTTATCATGCTAAGAGGAGCAGGAAAAAGCAAAAAATTTCAGAATTGCACCTTGCAATGCGGAGAAATTACTGTTTGTGCATTTACAATATTCATTGATTTTTGCCATTGAAAAACGTCCAGAAATGATTGAAGCTACTGACTGAATGAAAGGAGCTGGCATCTCACTCTCTTTGAATCTTCTTTATCATGCTAAGAGGAGCAGGAAAAAGCAAAAAATTTCAGAATTGCACCTTGCAATGCGGAGAAATTACTGTTTGTGCATTTACAATATTCATTGATTTTTGCCATTGAAAAACGTCCAGAAATGATTGAAGCTACTGACTGAATGAAAGGAGCTGGCATCTCACTCTCTTTGAATCTTCTTTATCATGCTAGGATTAGCAGGAAAAAGCAAAAAATTTCAGAATTGCACCTGGCAATGTGGAGATATTACTGTTTGTGCATTTACAATATTCATTGAATTTTGCCATTGAAAAACGTCCAGAAATGTTTGAAGCTACTGACTGAATGAAAGGAGCTGGCATCTCACTTTATTTGAATCTTCTTTATCATGCTAGGATTAGCAGGAAAAAGCAAAAAATTTCAGAATTGCACCTTGCAATGTGGAGATATTACTGTTTGTGCATTTACAATATTCATTGATTTTTGCCATTGAAAAACGTCCAGAAATGTTTATACCAGAAATGTTTGAAGCTACTGACTGAATGAAAGGAGCTGGCATCTCACTCTCTTTGAATCTTCTTTATCATGCTAAGAGGAGCAGGAAAAAGCAAAAAATTTCAGAATTTCACCTTGCAATGCGGAGAAATTACAGTTTGTGCATTTACAATATTCATTGATTTTTGCCATTGAAAAACGTCCAGAAATGATTGAAGCTACTGACTGAATGAAAGGAGCTGGCATCTCACTCTCTTTGAATCTTCTTTATCATGCTAAGAGGAGCAGGAAAAAGCAAAAAATTTCAGAATTGCACCTTGCAATGCGGAGAAATTACTGTTTGTGCATTTACAATATTCATTGATTTTTGCCATTGAAAAACATCATGTTATTCATATACCAGAAATGATTGAAGCTACTGACTGAATGAAAGGAGCTGGCATCTCACTCTCTTTGAATCTTCTTTATCATGCTAAGAGAAGCAGGAAAAAGCAAAAAATTTCAGAATTGCACCTTGCAATGCGGAGAAATTACTGTTTGTGCATTTACAATATTCATTGATTTTTGCCATTGAAAAACGTCCAGAAATGATTGAAGCTACTGACTGAATGAAAGGAGCTGGCATCTCACTCTCTTTGAATCTTCTTTATCATGCTAAGAGGAGCAGGAAAAAGCAAAAAATTTCAGAATTGCACCTTGCAATGCGGAGAAATTACTGTTTGTGCATTTACAATATTCATTGATTTTTGCCATTGAAAAACATCATGTTATTCATATACCAGAAATGATTGAAGCTACTGACTGAATGAAAGGAGCTGGCATCTCACTCTCTTTGAATCTTCTTTATCATGCTAAGAGGAGCAGGAAAAAGCAAAAAATTTCAGAATTGCACCTTGCAATGCGGAGAAATTACTGTTTGTGCATTTACAATATTCATTGATTTTTGCCATTGAAAAACGTCCAGAAATGACTGAAGCTACTGACTGAATGAAAGGAGCTTGCATCTCACTCTCTTTGAATCTTCTTTATCATGCTAAGAGGAGCAGGAAAAAGCAAAAAATTTCAGAATTGCACCTTGCAATGCGGAGAAATTCCAGTTTGTGCATTTACAATATTCATTGATTTTTGCCATTGAAAAACGTCCAGAAATGATTGAAGCTACTGACTGAATGAAAGGAGCTGGCATCTCACTCTCTTTGAATCTTCTTTATCATGCTAAGAGGAGCAGGAAAAAGCAAAAAATTTCAGAATTGCACCTTGCAATGCGGAGAAATTACTGTTTGTGCATTTACAATATTCATTGATTTTTGCCATTGAAAAACATCATGTTATTCATATACCAGAAATGATTGAAGCTACTGACTGAATGAAAGGAGCTGGCATCTCACTCTCTTTGAATCTTCTTTATCATGCTAAGAGGAGCAGGAAAAAGCAAAAAATTTCAGAATTGCACCTTGCAATGCGGAGAAATTACTGTTTGTGCATTTACAATATTCATTGATTTTTGCCATTGAAAAACGTCCAGAAATGATTGAAGCTACTGACTGAATGAAAGGAGCTGGCATCTCACTCTCTTTGAATCTTCTTTATCATGCTAAGAGGAGCAGGAAAAAGCAAAAAATTTCAGAATTGCATCTTGCAATGCGGAGAAATTACTGTTTGTGCATTTACAATATTCATTGATTTTTGCCATTGAAAAACGTCCAGAAATGATTGAAGCTACTGACTGAATGAAAGGAGCTGGAATCTCACTCTCTTTGAATCTTCTTTATCATGCTAAGAGGAGCAGGAAAAAGCAAAAAATTTCAGAATTGCAACTTGCAATGCGGAGAAATTACTGTTTGTGCATTTACAATATTCATTGATTTTTGCCATTGAAAAACATCATGTTATTCATATACCAGAAATGATTGAAGCTACTGACTGAATGAAAGGAGCTGGCATCTCACTCTCTTTGAATCTTCTTTATCATGCTAAGAGGAGCAGGAAAAAGCAAAAAATTTCAGAATTGCACCTTGCAATGCGGAGAAATTACTGTTTGTGCATTTACAATATTCATTGATTTTTGCCATTGAAAAACATCATGTTATTCATATACCAGAAATGATTGAAGCTACTGACTGAATGAAAGGAGCTGGCATCTCACTCTCTTTGAATCTTCTTTATCATGCTAAGAGGAGCAGGAAAAAGCAAAAAATTTCAGAATTGCACCTTGCAATGCGGAGAAATTACTGTTTGTGCAGTTACAATATTCATTGATTTTTGCCATTGAAAAACGTCCAGAAATGATTGAAGCTACTGACTGAATGAAAGGAGCTGGCATCTCATTCTCTTTGAATCTTCTTTATCATGCTAAGAGGAGCAGGAAAAAGCAAAAAATTTCAGAATTGCACCTTGCAATGCGGAGAAATTACTGTTTGTGCATTTACAATATTCATTGATTTTTGCCATTGAAAAACGTCCAGAAATGATTGAAGCTACTGACTGAATGAAAGGAGCTGGCATCTCACTCTCTTTGAATCTTCTTTATCATGCTAAGAGGAGCAGGAAAAAGCAAAAAATTTCAGAATTGCACCTTGCAATGCGGAGAAATTACTGTTTGTGCATTTACAATATTCATTGATTTTTGCCATTGAAAAACGTCCAGAAATGATTGAAGCTACTGACTGAATGAAAGGAGCTGGCATCTCACTCTCTTTGAATCTTCTTTATCATGCTAGGATTAGCAGGAAAAAGCAAAAAATTTCAGAATTGCACCTGGCAATGTGGAGATATTACTGTTTGTGCATTTACAATATTCATTGAATTTTGCCATTGAAAAACGTCCAGAAATGTTTGAAGCTACTGACTGAATGAAAGGAGCTGGCATCTCACTCTATTTGAATCTTCTTTATCATGCTAGGATTAGCAGGAAAAAGCAAAAAATTTCAGAATTGCACCTTGCAATGTGGAGATATTACTGTTTGTGCATTTACAATATTCATTGATTTTTGCCATTGAAAAACGTCCAGAAATGTTTATACCAGAAATGTTTGAAGCTACTGACTGAATGAAAGGAGCTGGCATCTCACTCTCTTTGAATCTTCTTTATCATGCTAAGAGGAGCAGGAAAAAGCAAAAAATTTCAGAATTGCACCTTGCAATGCGGAGAAATTACTGTTTGTGCATTTACAATATTCATTGATTTTTGCCATTGAAAAACGTCCAGAAATGACTGAAGCTACTGACTGAATGAAAGGAGCTGGCATCTCACTCTCTTTGAATCTTCTTTATCATGCTAAGAGGAGCAGGAAAAAGCAAAAAATTTCAGAATTGCACCTTGCAATGCGGAGAAATTACTGTTTGTGCATTTACAATATTCATTGATTTTTGCCATTGAAAAACATCATGTTATTCATATACCAGAAATGATTGAAGCTACTGACTGAATGAAAGGAGCTGGCATCTCACTCTCTTTGAATCTTCTTTATCATGCTAAGAGGAGCAGGAAAAAGCAAAAAATTTCAGAATTGCACCTTGCAATGCGGAGAAATTACTGTTTGTGCATTTACAATATTCATTGATTTTTGCCATTGAAAAACGTCCAGAAATGACTGAAGCTACTGACTGAATGAAAGGAGCTTGCATCTCACTCTCTTTGAATCTTCTTTATCATGCTAAGAGGAGCAGGAAAAAGCAAAAAATTTCAGAATTGCACCTTGCAATGCGGAGAAATTCCAGTTTGTGCATTTACAATATTCATTGATTTTTGCCATTGAAAAACGTCCAGAAATGATTGAAGCTACTGACTGAATGAAAGGAGCTGGCATCTCACTCTCTTTGAATCTTCTTTATCATGCTAAGAGGAGCAGGAAAAAGCAAAAAATTTCAGAATTGCACCTTGCAATGCGGAGAAATTACTGTTTGTGCATTTACAATATTCATTGATTTTTGCCATTGAAAAACATCATGTTATTCATATACCAGAAATGATTGAAGCTACTGACTGAATGAAAGGAGCTGGCATCTCACTCTCTTTGAATCTTCTTTATCATGCTAAGAGGAGCAGGAAAAAGCAAAAAATTTCAGAATTGCACCTTGCAATGCGGAGAAATTACTGTTTGTGCATTTACAATATTCATTGATTTTTGCCATTGAAAAACGTCCAGAAATGATTGAAGCTACTGACTGAATGAAAGGAGCTGGCATCTCACTCTCTTTGAATCTTCTTTATCATGCTAAGAGGAGCAGGAAAAAGCAAAAAATTTCAGAATTGCATCTTGCAATGCGGAGAAATTACTGTTTGTGCATTTACAATATTCATTGATTTTTGCCATTGAAAAACGTCCAGAAATGATTGAAGCTACTGACTGAATGAAAGGAGCTGGAATCTCACTCTCTTTGAATCTTCTTTATCATGCTAAGAGGAGCAGGAAAAAGCAAAAAATTTCAGAATTGCAACTTGCAATGCGGAGAAATTACTGTTTGTGCATTTACAATATTCATTGATTTTTGCCATTGAAAAACATCATGTTATTCATATACCAGAAATGATTGAAGCTACTGACTGAATGAAAGGAGCTGGCATCTCACTCTCTTTGAATCTTCTTTATCATGCTAAGAGGAGCAGGAAAAAGCAAAAAATTTCAGAATTGCACCTTGCAATGCGGAGAAATTACTGTTTGTGCATTTACAATATTCATTGATTTTTGCCATTGAAAAACATCATGTTATTCATATACCAGAAATGATTGAAGCTACTGACTGAATGAAAGGAGCTGGCATCTCACTCTCTTTGAATCTTCTTTATCATGCTAAGAGGAGCAGGAAAAAGCAAAAAATTTCAGAATTGCACCTTGCAATGCGGAGAAATTACTGTTTGTGCAGTTACAATATTCATTGATTTTTGCCATTGAAAAACGTCCAGAAATGATTGAAGCTACTGACTGAATGAAAGGAGCTGGCATCTCATTCTCTTTGAATCTTCTTTATCATGCTAAGAGGAGCAGGAAAAAGCAAAAAATTTCAGAATTGCACCTTGCAATGCGGAGAAATTACTGTTTGTGCATTTACAATATTCATTGATTTTTGCCATTGAAAAACGTCCAGAAATGATTGAAGCTACTGACTGAATGAAAGGAGCTGGCATCTCACTCTCTTTGAATCTTCTTTATCATGCTAAGAGGAGCAGGAAAAAGCAAAAAATTTCAGAATTGCACCTTGCAATGCGGAGAAATTACTGTTTGTGCATTTACAATATTCATTGATTTTTGCCATTGAAAAACGTCCAGAAATGATTGAAGCTACTGACTGAATGAAAGGAGCTGGCATCTCACTCTCTTTGAATCTTCTTTATCATGCTAGGATTAGCAGGAAAAAGCAAAAAATTTCAGAATTGCACCTGGCAATGTGGAGATATTACTGTTTGTGCATTTACAATATTCATTGAATTTTGCCATTGAAAAACGTCCAGAAATGTTTGAAGCTACTGACTGAATGAAAGGAGCTGGCATCTCACTCTATTTGAATCTTCTTTATCATGCTAGGATTAGCAGGAAAAAGCAAAAAATTTCAGAATTGCACCTTGCAATGTGGAGATATTACTGTTTGTGCATTTACAATATTCATTGATTTTTGCCATTGAAAAACGTCCAGAAATGTTTATACCAGAAATGTTTGAAGCTACTGACTGAATGAAAGGAGCTGGCATCTCACTCTCTTTGAATCTTCTTTATCATGCTAAGAGGAGCAGGAAAAAGCAAAAAATTTCAGAATTGCACCTTGCAATGCGGAGAAATTACTGTTTGTGCATTTACAATATTCATTGATTTTTGCCATTGAAAAACGTCCAGAAATGACTGAAGCTACTGACTGAATGAAAGGAGCTGGCATCTCACTCTCTTTGAATCTTCTTTATCATGCTAAGAGGAGCAGGAAAAAGCAAAAAATTTCAGAATTGCACCTTGCAATGCGGAGAAATTACAGTTTGTGCATTTACAATATTCATTGATTTTTGCCATTGAAAAACGACCAGAAATGATTGAAGCTACTGACTGAATGAAAGGAGCTGGCATCTCACTCTCTTTGAATCTTCTTTATCATGCTAAGAGGAGCAGGAAAAAGCAAAAAATTTCAGAATTGCACCTTGCAATGCGGAGAAATTACTGTTTGTGCATTTACAATATTCATTGATTTTTGCCATTGAAAAACATCATGTTATTCATATACCAGAAATGATTGAAGCTACTGACTGAATGAAAGGAGCTGGCATCTCACTCTCTTTGAATCTTCTTTATCATGCTAAGAGAAGCAGGAAAAAGCAAAAAATTTCAGAATTGCACCTTGCAATGCGGAGAAATTACTGTTTGTGCATTTACAATATTCATTGATTTTTGCCATTGAAAAACGTCCAGAAATGATTGAAGCTACTGACTGAATGAAAGGAGCTGGCATCTCACTCTCTTTGAATCTTCTTTATCATGCTAAGAGGAGCAGGAAAAAGCAAAAAATTTCAGAATTGCACCTTGCAATGCGGAGAAATTACTGTTTGTGCATTTACAATATTCATTGATTTTTGCCATTGAAAAACATCATGTTATTCATATACCAGAAATGATTGAAGCTACTGACTAAATGAAAGGAGCTGGCATCTCACTCTCTTTGAATCTTCTTTATCATGCTAAGAGGAGCAGGAAAAAGCAAAAAATTTCAGAATTGCACCTTGCAATGCGGAGAAATTACTGTTTGTGCTTTTACAATATTCATTGATTTTTGCCATTGAAAAACGTCCAGAAATGACTGAAGCTACTGACTGAATGAAAGGAGCTTGCATCTCACTCTCTTTGAATCTTCTTTATCATGCTAAGAGGAGCAGGAAAAAGCAAAAAATTTCAGAATTGCACCTTGCAATGCGGAGAAATTACAGTTTGTGCATTTACAATATTCATTGATTTTTGCCATTGAAAAACGTCCAGAAATGATTGAAGCTACTGACTGAATGAAAGGAGCTGGCATCTCACTCTCTTTGAATCTTCTTTATCATGCTAAGAGGAGCAGGAAAAAGCAAAAAATTTCAGAATTGCACCTTGCAATGCGGAGAAATTACTGTTTGTGCATTTACAATATTCATTGATTTTTGCCATTGAAAAACATCATGTTATTCATATACCAGAAATGATTGAAGCTACTGACTGAATGAAAGGAGCTGGCATCTCACTCTCTTTGAATCTTCTTTATCATGCTAAGAGGAGCAGGAAAAAGCAAAAAATTTCAGAATTGCACCTTGCAATGCGGAGAAATTACTGTTTGTGCATTTACAATATTCATTGATTTTTGCCATTGAAAAACATCCAGAAATGATTGAAGCTACTGACTGAATGAAAGGAGCTGGCATCTCACTCTCTTTGAATCTTCTTTATCATGCTAAGAGGAGCAGGAAAAAGCAAAAAATTTCAGAATTGCACCTTGCAATGCGGAGAAATTACTGTTTGTGCATTTACAATATTCATTGATTTTTGCCATTGAAAAACGTCCAGAAATGATTGAAGCTACTGACTGAATGAAAGGAGCTGGCATCTCACTCTCTTTGAATCTTCTTTATCATGCTAGGATTAGCAGGAAAAAGCAAAAAATTTCAGAATTGCACCTTGCAATGTGGAGATATTACTGTTTGTGCATTTACAATATTCATTGAATTTTGCCATTGAAAAACGTCCAGAAATGTTTGAAGCTACTGACTGAATGAAAGGAGCTGGCATCTCACTCTATTTGAATCTTCTTTATCATGCTAGGATTAGCAGGAAAAAGCAAAAAATTTCAGAATTGCACCTTGCAATGTGGAGATATTACTGTTTGTGCATTTACAATATTCATTGATTTTTGCCATTGAAAAACGTCCAGAAATGTTTATACCAGAAATGTTTGAAGCTACTGACTGAATGAAAGGAGCTGGCATCTCACTCTCTTTGAATCTTCTTTATCATGCTAAGAGGAGCAGGAAAAAGCAAAAAATTTCAGAATTGCACCTTGCAATGCGGAGAAATTACTTTTTGTGCATTTACAATATTCATTGATTTTTGCCATTGAAAAATGTCCAGAAATGACTGAAGCTACTGACTGAATGAAAGGAGCTGGCATCTCACTCTCTTTGAATCTTCTTTACCATGCTAAGAGGAGCAGGAAAAAGCAAAAAAATTCAGAATTGCACCTTGCAATGCGGAGAAATTACTTTTTGTGCATTTACAATATTCATTGATTTTTGCCATTGAAAAATGTCCAGAAATGACTGAAGCTACTGACTGAATGAAAGGAGCTGGCATCTCACTCTCTTTGAATCTTCTTTACAATGCTAAGAGGAGCAGGAAAAAGCAAAAAAATTCAGAATTGCACCTTGCAATGCGGAGAAATTACTGTTTGTGCATTTACAATATTCATTGATTTTTGCCATTGAAAAACGTCCAGAAATGATTGAAGCTACTGACTGAATGAAAGGAGCTGGCATCTCACTCTCTTTGAATCTTCTTTATCATGCTAGGAGTAGCAGGAAAAAGCAAAAAATTTCAGAATTGCACCTTGCAATGTGGAGATATTACTGTTTGTGCATTTACAATATTCATTGATTTTTGCCATTGAAAAACGTCCAGAAATGTTTGAAGCTACTGACTGAATGAAAGGAGCTGGCATCTCACTCTCTTTGAATCTTCTTGATCATGCTAGGATTAGCAGGAAAAAGCAAAAAATTTCAGAATTGCACCTTGCAATGTGGAGATATTACTGTTTGTGCATTTACAATATTCATTGATTTTTGCCATTGAAAAACATCATGTTATTCATATACCAGAAATGTTTGAAGCTACTGACTGAATGAAAGGAGCTGACATCTCACTCTCTTTGAATCTTCTTTATCATGCTAGGATTAGCAGGAAAAAGCAAAAAATTTCAGAATTGCACCTTGCAATGTGGAGATATTACTGTTTGTGCATTTACAATATTCATTGATTTTTGCCAATGAAAAACGTCCAGAAATGTTTGAAGCTACTGACTGAATGAAAGGAGCTGGCATCTCACTCTATTTGAATCTTCTTTATCATGCTAGGATTAGCAGGAAAAAGCAAAAAATTTCAGCATTGCACCTTGCAATGTGGAGATATTACTGTTTGTGCATTTACAATATTCATTGATTTTTGCCATTGAAAAACGTCCAGAAATGTTTATACCAGAAATGTTTGAAGCTACTGACTGAAAGAAAGGAGCTGGCATCTCACTCTCTTTGAATCTTCTTTATCATGCTAAGAGGAGCAGGAAAAAGCAAAAAATTTCAGAATTGCACCTTGCAATGCGGAGAAATTACTGTTTGTGCATTTACAATATTCATTGATTTTTGCCATTGAAAAACGTCCAGAAATGACTGAAGCTACTGACTGAATGAAAGGAGCTGGCATCTCACTCTCTTTGAATCTTCTTTATCATGCTAAGAGGAGCAGGAAAAACCAAAAAATTTCAGAATTGCATCTTGCAATGCGGAGAAATTACTGTTTGTGCATTTACAATATTCATTGATTTTTGCCATTGAAAAACGTCCAGAAATGATTGAAGCTACTGACTGAATGAAAGGAGCTGGCATCTCACTCTCTTTGAATCTTCTTTATCATGCTAAGAGGAGCAGGAAAAAGCAAAAAATTTCAGAATTGCACCTTGCAATGCGGAGAAATTACTGTTTGTGCATTTACAATATTCATTGATTTTTGCCATTGAAAAACATCATGTTATTCATATACCAGAAATGATTGAAGCTACTGACTGAATGAAAGGAGCTGGCATCTCACTCTCTTTGAATCTTCTTTATCATGCTAAGAGGAGCAGGAAAAAGCAAAAAATTTCAGAATTGCACCTTGCAATGCGGAGAAATTACTGTTTGTGCATTTACAATATTCATTGATTTTTGCCATTGAAAAACGTCCAGAAATGATTGAAGCTACTGACTGAATGAAAGGAGCTGGCATCTCACTCTCTTTGAATCTTCTTTATCATGCTAAGAGGAGCAGGAAAAAGCAAAAAATTTCAGAATTGCACCTTGCAATGCGGAGAAATTACTGTTTGTGCATTTACAATATTCATTGATTTTTGCCATTGAAAAACGTCCAGAAATGATTGAAGCTACTGACTGAATGAAAGGAGCTGGCATCTCACTCTCTTTGAATCTTCTTTATCATGCTAGGATTAGCAGGAAAAAGCAAAAAAATTTCAGAATTGCACCTGGCAATGTGGAGATATTACTGTTTGTGCATTTACAATATTCATTGAATTTTGCCATTGAAAAACGTCCAGAAATGTTTGAAGCTACTGACTGAATGAAAGGAGCTGGCATCTCACTCTATTTGAATCTTCTTTATCATGCTAGGATTAGCAGGAAAAAGCAAAAAATTTCAGAATTGCACCTTGCAATGTGGAGATATTACTGTTTGTGCATTTACAATATTCATTGATTTTTGCCATTGAAAAACGTCCAGAAATGTTTATACCAGAAATGTTTGAAGCTACTGACTGAATGAAAGGAGCTGGCATCTCACTCTCTTTGAATCTTCTTTATCATGCTAAGAGGAGCAGGAAAAAGCAAAAAATTTCAGAATTGCACCTTGCAATGCGGAGAAATTACTGTTTGTGCATTTACAATATTCATTGATTTTTGCCATTGAAAAACGTCCAGAAATGACTGAAGCTACTGACTGAATGAAAGGAGCTGGCATCTCACTCTCTTTGAATCTTCTTTATCATGCTAAGAGGAGCAGGAAAAAGCAAAAAATTTCAGAATTGCACCTTGCAATGCGGAGAAATTACAGTTTGTGCATTTACAATATTCATTGATTTTTGCCATTGAAAAACGTCCAGAAATGATTGAAGCTACTGACTGAATGAAAGGAGCTGGCATCTCACTCTCTTTGAATCTTCTTTATCATGCTAAGAGGAGCAGGAAAAAGCAAAAAATTTCAGAATTGCACCTTGCAATGCGGAGAAATTACTGTTTGTGCATTTACAATATTCATTGATTTTTGCCATTGAAAAACATCATGTTATTCATATACCAGAAATGATTGAAGCTACTGACTGAATGAAAGGAGCTGGCATCTCACTCTCTTTGAATCTTCTTTATCATGCTAAGAGAAGCAGGAAAAAGCAAAAAATTTCAGAATTGCACCTTGCAATGCGGAGAAATTACTGTTTGTGCATTTACAATATTCATTGATTTTTGCCATTGAAAAACGTCCAGAAATGATTGAAGCTACTGACTGAATGAAAGGAGCTGGCATCTCACTCTCTTTGAATCTTCTTTATCATGCTAAGAGGAGCAGGAAAAAGCAAAAAATTTCAGAATTGCACCTTGCAATGCGGAGAAATTACTGTTTGTGCATTTACAATATTCATTGATTTTTGCCATTGAAAAACATCATGTTATTCATATACCAGAAATGATTGAAGCTACTGACTGAATGAAAGGAGCTGGCATCTCACTCTCTTTGAATCTTCTTTATCATGCTAAGAGGAGCAGGAAAAAGCAAAAAATTTCAGAATTGCACCTTGCAATGCGGAGAAATTACTGTTTGTGCATTTACAATATTCATTGATTTTTGCCATTGAAAAACGTCCAGAAATGACTGAAGCTACTGACTGAATGAAAGGAGCTTGCATCTCACTCTCTTTGAATCTTCTTTATCATGCTAAGAGGAGCAGGAAAAAGCAAAAAATTTCAGAATTGCACCTTGCAATGCGGAGAAATTACAGTTTGTGCATTTACAATATTCATTGATTTTTGCCATTGAAAAACGTCCAGAAATGATTGAAGCTACTGACTGAATGAAAGGAGCTGGCATCTCACTCTCTTTGAATCTTCTTTATCATGCTAAGAGGAGCAGGAAAAAGCAAAAAATTTCAGAATTGCACCTTGCAATGCGGAGAAATTACTGTTTGTGCATTTACAATATTCATTGATTTTTGCCATTGAAAAACATCATGTTATTCATATACCAGAAATGATTGAAGCTACTGACTGAATGAAAGGAGCTGGCATCTCACTCTCTTTGAATCTTCTTTATCATGCTAAGAGGAGCAGGAAAAAGCAAAAAATTTCAGAATTGCACCTTGCAATGCGGAGAAATTACTGTTTGTGCATTTACAATATTCATTGATTTTTGCCATTGAAAAACGTCCAGAAATGATTGAAGCTACTGACTGAATGAAAGGAGCTGGCATCTCACTCTCTTTGAATCTTCTTTATCATGCTAAGAGGAGCAGGAAAAAGCAAAAAATTTCAGAATTGCATCTTGCAATGCGGAGAAATTACTGTTTGTGCATTTACAATATTCATTGATTTTTGCCATTGAAAAACGTCCAGAAATGATTGAAGCTACTGACTGAATGAAAGGAGCTGGCATCTCACTCTCTTTGAATCTTCTTTATCATGCTAAGAGGAGCAGGAAAAAGCAAAACATTTCAGAATTGCACCTTGCAATGCGGAGAAATTACTGTTTGTGCATTTACAATATTCATTGATTTTTGCCATTGAAAAACGTCCAGAAATGATTGAAGCTACTGACTGAATGAAAGGAGCTGGAATCTCACTCTCTTTGAATCTTCTTTATCATGCTAAGAGGAGCAGGAAAAAGCAAAAAATTTCAGAATTGCAACTTGCAATGCGGAGAAATTACTGTTTGTGCATTTACAATATTCATTGATTTTTGCCATTGAAAAACATCATGTTATTCATATACCAGAAATGATTGAAGCTACTGACTGAATGAAAGGAGCTGGCATCTCACTCTCTTTGAATCTTCTTTATCATGCTAAGAGGAGCAGGAAAAAGCAAAAAATTTCAGAATTGCACCTTGCAATGCGGAGAAATTACTGTTTGTGCATTTACAATATTCATTGATTTTTGCCATTGAAAAACATCATGTTATTCATATACCAGAAATGATTGAAGCTACTGACTGAATGAAAGGAGCTGGCATCTCACTCTCTTTGAATCTTCTTTATCATGCTAAGAGGAGCAGGAAAAAGCAAAAAATTTCAGAATTGCACCTTGCAATGCGGAGAAATTACTGTTTGTGCAGTTACAATATTCATTGATTTTTGCCATTGAAAAACGTCCAGAAATGATTGAAGCTACTGACTGAATGAAAGGAGCTGGCATCTCACTCTCTTTGAATCTTCTTTATCATGCTAAGAGGAGCAGGAAAAAGCAAAAAATTTCAGAATTGCACCTTGCAATGCGGAGAAATTACTGTTTGTGCATTTACAATATTCAATGATTTTTGCCATTGAAAAACGTCCAGAAATGATTGAAGCTACTGACTGAATGAAAGGAGCTGGCATCTCACTCTCTTTGAATCTTCTTTATCATGCTAAGAGGAGCAGGAAAAAGCAAAAAATTTCAGAATTGCACCTTGCAATGCGGAGAAATTACTGTTTGTGCATTTACAATATTCATTGATTTTTGCCATTGAAAAACGTCCAGAAATGATTGAAGCTACTGACTGAATGAAAGGAGCTGGCATCTCACTCTCTTTGAATCTTCTTTATCATGCTAGGATTAGCAGGAAAAAGCAAAAAATTTCAGAATTGCACCTGGCAATGTGGAGATATTACTGTTTGTGCATTTACAATATTCATTGAATTTTGCCATTGAAAAACGTCCAGAAATGTTTGAAGCTACTGACTGAATGAAAGGAGCTGGCATCTCACTCTATTTGAATCTTCTTTATCATGCTAGGATTAGCAGGAAAAAGCAAAAAATTTCAGAATTGCACCTTGCAATGTGGAGATATTACTGTTTGTGCATTTACAATATTCATTGATTTTTGCCATTGAAAAACGTCCAGAAATGTTTATACCAGAAATGTTTGAAGCTACTGACTGAATGAAAGGAGCTGGCATCTCACTCTCTTTGAATCTTCTTTATCATGCTAAGAGGAGCAGGAAAAAGCAAAAAATTTCAGAATTGCACCTTGCAATGCGGAGAAATTACTGTTTGTGCATTTACAATATTCATTGATTTTTGCCATTGAAAAACGTCCAGAAATGACTGAAGCTACTGACTGAATGAAAGGAGCTGGCATCTCACTCTCTTTGAATCTTCTTTATCATGCTAAGAGGAGCAGGAAAAAGCAAAAAATTTCAGAATTGCACCTTGCAATGCGGAGAAATTACAGTTTGTGCATTTACAATATTCATTGATTTTTGCCATTGAAAAACGACCAGAAATGATTGAAGCTACTGACTGAATGAAAGGAGCTGGCATCTCACTCTCTTTGAATCTTCTTTATCATGCTAAGAGGAGCAGGAAAAAGCAAAAAATTTCAGAATTGCACCTTGCAATGCGGAGAAATTACTGTTTGTGCATTTACAATATTCATTGATTTTTGCCATTGAAAAACATCATGTTATTCATATACCAGAAATGATTGAAGCTACTGACTGAATGAAAGGAGCTGGCATCTCACTCTCTTTGAATCTTCTTTATCATGCTAAGAGAAGCAGGAAAAAGCAAAAAATTTCAGAATTGCACCTTGCAATGCGGAGAAATTACTGTTTGTGCATTTACAATATTCATTGATTTTTGCCATTGAAAAACGTCCAGAAATGATTGAAGCTACTGACTGAATGAAAGGAGCTGGCATCTCACTCTCTTTGAATCTTCTTTATCATGCTAAGAGGAGCAGGAAAAAGCAAAACATTTCAGAATTGCACCTTGCAATGCGGAGAAATTACTGTTTGTGCATTTACAATATTCATTGATTTTTGCCATTGAAAAACGTCCAGAAATGATTGAAGCTACTGACTGAATGAAAGGAGCTGGAATCTCACTCTCTTTGAATCTTCTTTATCATGCTAAGAGGAGCAGGAAAAAGCAAAAAATTTCAGAATTGCAACTTGCAATGCGGAGAAATTACTGTTTGTGCATTTACAATATTCATTGATTTTTGCCATTGAAAAACATCATGTTATTCATATACCAGAAATGATTGAAGCTACTGACTGAATGAAAGGAGCTGGCATCTCACTCTCTTTGAATCTTCTTTATCATGCTAAGAGGAGCAGGAAAAAGCAAAAAATTTCAGAATTGCACCTTGCAATGCGGAGAAATTACTGTTTGTGCATTTACAATATTCATTGATTTTTGCCATTGAAAAACATCATGTTATTCATATACCAGAAATGATTGAAGCTACTGACTGAATGAAAGGAGCTGGCATCTCACTCTCTTTGAATCTTCTTTATCATGCTAAGAGGAGCAGGAAAAAGCAAAAAATTTCAGAATTGCACCTTGCAATGCGGAGAAATTACTGTTTGTGCAGTTACAATATTCATTGATTTTTGCCATTGAAAAACATCCAGAAATGATTGAAGCTACTGACTGAATGAAAGGAGCTGGCATCTCACTCTCTTTGAATCTTCTTTATCATGCTAAGAGGAGCAGGAAAAAGCAAAAAATTTCAGAATTGCACCTTGCAATGCGGAGAAATTACTGTTTGTGCATTTACAATATTCATTGATTTTTGCCATTGAAAAACGTCCAGAAATGATTGAAGCTACTGACTGAATGAAAGGAGCTGGCATCTCACTCTCTTTGAATCTTCTTTATCATGCTAAGAGGAGCAGGAAAAAGCAAAAAATTTCAGAATTGCACCTTGCAATGCGGAGAAATTACTGTTTGTGCATTTACAATATTCATTGATTTTTGCCATTGAAAAACGTCCAGAAATGATTGAAGCTACTGACTGAATGAAAGGAGCTGGCATCTCACTCTCTTTGAATCTTCTTTATCATGCTAGGATTAGCAGGAAAAAGCAAAAAATTTCAGAATTGCACCTGGCAATGTGGAGATATTACTGTTTGTGCATTTACAATATTCATTGAATTTTGCCATTGAAAAACGTCCAGAAATGTTTGAAGCTACTGACTGAATGAAAGGAGCTGGCATCTCACTCTATTTGAATCTTCTTTATCATGCTAGGATTAGCAGGAAAAAGCAAAAAATTTCAGAATTGCACCTTGCAATGTGGAGATATTACTGTTTGTGCATTTACAATATTCATTGATTTTTGCCATTGAAAAACGTCCAGAAATGTTTATACCAGAAATGTTTGAAGCTACTGACTGAATGAAAGGAGCTGGCATCTCACTCTCTTTGAATCTTCTTTATCATGCTAAGAGGAGCAGGAAAAAGCAAAAAATTTCAGAATTGCACCTTGCAATGCGGAGAAATTACTGTTTGTGCATTTACAATATTCATTGATTTTTGCCATTGAAAAACGTCCAGAAATGACTGAAGCTACTGACTGAATGAAAGGAGCTGGCATCTCACTCTCTTTGAATCTTCTTTATCATGCTAAGAGGAGCAGGAAAAAGCAAAAAATTTCAGAATTGCACCTTGCAATGCGGAGAAATTACAGTTTGTGCATTTACAATATTCATTGATTTTTGCCATTGAAAAACGACCAGAAATGATTGAAGCTACTGACTGAATGAAAGGAGCTGGCATCTCACTCTCTTTGAATCTTCTTTATCATGCTAAGAGGAGCAGGAAAAAGCAAAAAATTTCAGAATTGCACCTTGCAATGCGGAGAAATTACTGTTTGTGCATTTACAATATTCATTGATTTTTGCCATTGAAAAACATCATGTTATTCATATACCAGAAATGATTGAAGCTACTGACTGAATGAAAGGAGCTGGCATCTCACTCTCTTTGAATCTTCTTTATCATGCTAAGAGAAGCAGGAAAAAGCAAAAAATTTCAGAATTGCACCTTGCAATGCGGAGAAATTACTGTTTGTGCATTTACAATATTCATTGATTTTTGCCATTGAAAAACGTCCAGAAATGATTGAAGCTACTGACTGAATGAAAGGAGCTGGCATCTCACTCTCTTTGAATCTTCTTTATCATGCTAAGAGGAGCAGGAAAAAGCAAAAAATTTCAGAATTGCACCTTGCAATGCGGAGAAATTACTGTTTGTGCATTTACAATATTCATTGATTTTTGCCATTGAAAAACATCATGTTATTCATATACCAGAAATGATTGAAGCTACTGACTAAATGAAAGGAGCTGGCATCTCACTCTCTTTGAATCTTCTTTATCATGCTAAGAGGAGCAGGAAAAAGCAAAAAATTTCAGAATTGCACCTTGCAATGCGGAGAAATTACTGTTTGTGCTTTTACAATATTCATTGATTTTTGCCATTGAAAAACGTCCAGAAATGACTGAAGCTACTGACTGAATGAAAGGAGCTTGCATCTCACTCTCTTTGAATCTTCTTTATCATGCTAAGAGGAGCAGGAAAAAGCAAAAAATTTCAGAATTGCACCTTGCAATGCGGAGAAATTACAGTTTGTGCATTTACAATATTCATTGATTTTTGCCATTGAAAAACGTCCAGAAATGATTGAAGCTACTGACTGAATGAAAGGAGCTGGCATCTCACTCTCTTTGAATCTTCTTTATCATGCTAAGAGGAGCAGGAAAAAGCAAAAAATTTCAGAATTGCACCTTGCAATGCGGAGAAATTACTGTTTGTGCATTTACAATATTCATTGATTTTTGCCATTGAAAAACGTCCAGAAATGATTGAAGCTACTGACTGAATGAAAGGAGCTGGCATCTCACTCTCTTTGAATCTTCTTTATCATGCTAAGAGGAGCAGGAAAAAGCAAAAAATTTCAGAATTGCATCTTGCAATGCGGAGAAATTACTGTTTGTGCATTTACAATATTCATTGATTTTTGCCATTGAAAAACGTCCAGAAATGATTGAAGCTACTGACTGAATGAAAGGAGCTGGCATCTCACTCTCTTTGAATCTTCTTTATCATGCTAAGAGGAGCAGGAAAAAGCAAAACATTTCAGAATTGCACCTTGCAATGCGGAGAAATTACTGTTTGTGCATTTACAATATTCATTGATTTTTGCCATTGAAAAACGTCCAGAAATGATTGAAGCTACTGACTGAATGAAAGGAGCTGGAATCTCACTCTCTTTGAATCTTCTTTATCATGCTAAGAGGAGCAGGAAAAAGCAAAAAATTTCAGAATTGCAACTTGCAATGCGGAGAAATTACTGTTTGTGCATTTACAATATTCATTGATTTTTGCCATTGAAAAACATCATGTTATTCATATACCAGAAATGATTGAAGCTACTGACTGAATGAAAGGAGCTGGCATCTCACTCTCTTTGAATCTTCTTTATCATGCTAAGAGGAGCAGGAAAAAGCAAAAAATTTCAGAATTGCACCTTGCAATGCGGAGAAATTACTGTTTGTGCATTTACAATATTCATTGATTTTTGCCATTGAAAAACATCATGTTATTCATATACCAGAAATGATTGAAGCTACTGACTGAATGAAAGGAGCTGGCATCTCACTCTCTTTGAATCTTCTTTATCATGCTAAGAGGAGCAGGAAAAAGCATAAAATTTCAGAATTGCACCTTGCAATGCGGAGAAATTACTGTTTGTGCATTTACAATATTCATTGATTTTTGCCATTGAAAAACGTCCAGAAATGATTGAAGCTACTGACTGAATGAAAGGAGCTGGCATCTCACTCTCTTTGAATCTTCTTTATCATGCTAAGAGGAGCAGGAAAAAGCAAAAAATTTCAGAATTGCACCTTGCAATGCGGAGAAATTACTGTTTGTGCATTTACAATATTCATTGATTTTTGCCATTGAAAAACGTCCAGAAATGATTGAAGCTACTGACTGAATGAAAGGAGCTGGCATCTCACTCTCTTTGAATCTTCTTTATCATGCTAAGAGGAGCAGGAAAAAGCAAAAAATTTCAGAATTGCACCTTGCAATGCGGAGAAATTACTGTTTGTGCATTTACAATATTCATTAATTTTTGCCATTGAAAAACATCATGTTATTCATATCCCAGAAATGTTTGAAGCTACTGACTGAATGAAAGAAGCTGGCATCTCACTCTCTTTGAATCTTCTTTATCATGCTAAGAGGAGCAGGAAAAAGCAAAAAATTTCAGAATTGCACCTTGCAATGCGGAGAAATTACTGTTTGTGCATTTACAATATTCATTGATTTTTGCCATTGAAAAACGTCCAGAAATGATTGAAGCTACTGACTGAATGAAAGGAGCTGGCATCTCACTCTCTTTGAATCTTCTTTATCATGCTAAGAGGAGCAGGAAAAAGCAAAAAATTTCAGAATTGCACCTTGCAATGCAGAGAAATTACTGTTTGTGCATTTACAATATTCATTGATTTTTGCCATTGAAAAACATCATGTTATTCATATACCAGAAATGTTTGAAGCTACTGACTGAATGAAAGGAGCTGGCATCTCACTCTCTTTGAATCTTCTTTATCATGCTAAGAGGAGCAGGAAAAAGCAAAAAATTTCAGAATTGCACCTTGCAATGCGGAGAAATTACTGTTTGTGCATTTACAATATTCATTGATTTTTGCCATTGAAAAACGTCCAGAAATGACTGAAGCTACTGACTGAATGAAAGGAGCTTGCATCTCACTCTCTTTGAATCTTCTTTATCATGCTAAGAGGAGCAGGAAAAAGCAAAAAATTTCAGAATTGCACCTTGCAATGCGGAGAAATTACAGTTTGTGCATTTACAATATTCATTGATTTTTGCCATTGAAAAACGTCCAGAAATGATTGAAGCTACTGACTGAATGAAAGGAGCTGGCATCTCACTCTCTTTGAATCTTCTTTATCATGCTAAGAGGAGCAGGAAAAAGCAAAAAATTTCAGAATTGCACCTTGCAATGCGGAGAAATTACTGTTTGTGCATTTACAATATTCATTGATTTTTGCCATTGAAAAACATCATGTTATTCATATACCAGAAATGATTGAAGCTACTGACTGAATGAAAGGAGCTGGCATCTCACTCTCTTTGAATCTTCTTTATCATGCTAAGAGGAGCAGGAAAAAGCAAAAAATTTCAGAATTGCACCTTGCAATGCGGAGAAATTACTGTTTGTGCATTTACAATATTCATTGATTTTTGCCATTGAAAAACGTCCAGAAATGATTGAAGCTACTGACTGAATGAAAGGAGCTGGCATCTCACTCTCTTTGAATCTTCTTTATCATGCTAAGAGGAGCAGGAAAAAGCAAAAAATTTCAGAATTGCATCTTGCAATGCGGAGAAATTACTGTTTGTGCATTTACAATATTCATTGATTTTTGCCATTGAAAAACGTCCAGAAATGATTGAAGCTACTGACTGAATGAAAGGAGCTGGCATCTCACTCTCTTTGAATCTTCTTTATCATGCTAAGAGGAGCAGGAAAAAGCAAAACATTTCAGAATTGCACCTTGCAATGCGGAGAAATTACTGTTTGTGCATTTACAATATTCATTGATTTTTGCCATTGAAAAACGTCCAGAAATGATTGAAGCTACTGACTGAATGAAAGGAGCTGGAATCTCACTCTCTTTGAATCTTCTTTATCATGCTAAGAGGAGCAGGAAAAAGCAAAAAATTTCAGAATTGCAACTTGCAATGCGGAGAAATTACTGTTTGTGCATTTACAATATTCATTGATTTTTGCCATTGAGAAACATCATGTTATTCATATACCAGAAATGATTGAAGCTACTGACTGAATGAAAGGAGCTGGCATCTCACTCTCTTTGAATCTTCTTTATCATGCTAAGAGGAGCAGGAAAAAGCAAAAAATTTCAGAATTGCACCTTGCAATGCGGAGAAATTACTGTTTGTGCATTTACAATATTCATTGATTTTTGCCATTGAAAAACATCATGTTATTCATATACCAGAAATGATTGAAGCTACTGACTGAATGAAAGGAGCTGGCATCTCACTCTCTTTGAATCTTCTTTATCATGCTAAGAGGAGCAGGAAAAAGCATAAAATTTCAGAATTGCACCTTGCAATGCGGAGAAATTACTGTTTGTGCATTTACAATATTCATTGATTTTTGCCATTGAAAAACGTCCAGAAATGATTGAAGCTACTGACTGAATGAAAGGAGCTGGCATCTCACTCTCTTTGAATCTTCTTTATCATGCTAAGAGGAGCAGGAAAAAGCAAAAAATTTCAGAATTGCACCTTGCAATGCGGAGAAATTACTGTTTGTGCATTTACAATATTCATTGATTTTTGCCATTGAAAAACGTCCAGAAATGATTGAAGCTACTGACTGAATGAAAGGAGCTGGCATCTCACTCTCTTTGAATCTTCTTTATCATGCTAAGAGGAGCAGGAAAAAGCAAAAAATTTCAGAATTGCACCTTGCAATGCGGAGAAATTACTGTTTGTGCATTTACAATATTCATTAATTTTTGCCATTGAAAAACATCATGTTATTCATATCCCAGAAATGTTTGAAGCTACTGACTGAATGAAAGAAGCTGGCATCTCACTCTCTTTGAATCTTCTTTATCATGCTAAGAGGAGCAGGAAAAAGCAAAAAATTTCAGAATTGCACCTTGCAATGCGGAGAAATTACTGTTTGTGCATTTACAATATTCATTGATTTTTGCCATTGAAAAACGTCCAGAAATGATTGAAGCTACTGACTGAATGAAAGGAGCTGGCATCTCACTCTCTTTGAATCTTCTTTATCATGCTAAGAGGAGCAGGAAAAAGCAAAAAATTTCAGAATTGCACCTTGCAATGCAGAGAAATTACTGTTTGTGCATTTACAATATTCATTGATTTTTGCCATTGAAAAACATCATGTTATTCATATACCAGAAATGTTTGAAGCTACTGACTGAATGAAAGGAGCTGGCATCTCACTCTCTTTGAATCTTCTTTATCATGCTAAGAGGAGCAGGAAAAAGCAAAAAATTTCAGAATTGCACCTTGCAATGCGGAGAAATTACTGTTTGTGCATTTACAATATTCATTGATTTTTGCCATTGAAAAACGTCCAGAAATGATTGAAGCTACTGACTGAATGAAAGGAGCTGGCATCTCATTCTCTTTGAATCTTCTTTATCATGCTAAGAGGAGCAGGAAAATGCAAGAAATTTCAGAATTGCACCTTGCAATGCGGAGAAATTACTGTTTGTGCATTTACAATATTCATTGATTTTTGCCATTGAAAAACATCCAGAAATGATTGAAGCTACTGACTGAATGAAAGGAGCTGGCATCTCACTCTCTTTGAATCTTCTTTATCATGCTAAGAGGAGCAGGAAAAAGCAAAAAATTTCAGAATTGCACCTTGCAATGCGGAGAAATTACTGTTTGTGCATTTACAATATTCATTGATTTTTGCCATTGAAAAACATCATGTTATTCATATACCAGAAATGATTGAAGCTACTGACTGAATGAAAGGAGCTGGCATCTCACTCTCTTTGAATCTTCTTTATCATGCTGAGGAGCAGGAAAAAGCAAAAAAATTCAGAATTGCACCTTGCAATGCGGAGAAATTACTG
Organism: Phyllobates terribilis; assembly: GCF_046119375.1. NCBI lineage: Eukaryota > Metazoa > Chordata > Amphibia > Anura > Dendrobatidae > Phyllobates > Phyllobates terribilis. The sequence goes on from NW_027364175.1 coordinate 58,879, forward strand.
TTTGTGCATTTACAATATTCATTGATTTTTGCATTGAAAAACGTCCAGAAATGACTGAAGCTACTGACTGAATGAAAGGAGCTGGCATCTCACTCTCTTTGAATCTTCTTTATCATGCTAAGAGGAGCAGGAAAAAGCAAAAAATTTCAGAATTGCATCTTGCAATGCGGAGAAATTACTGTTTGTGCATTTACAATATTCATTGATTTTTGCCATTGAAAAACGTCCAGAAATGATTGAAGCTACTGACTGAATGAAAGGAGCTGGCATCTCACTCTCTTTGAATCTTCTTTATCATGCTAAGAGGAGCAGGAAAAAGCAAAAAATTTCAGAATTGCACCTTGCAATGCGGAGAAATTACTGTTTGTGCATTTACAATATTCATTGATTTTTGCCATTGAAAAACATCATGTTATTCATATACCAGAAATGATTGAAGCTACTGACTGAATGAAAGGAGCTGGCATCTCACTCTCTTTGAATCTTCTTTATCATGCTAAGAGGAGCAGGAAAAAGCAAAAAATTTCAGAATTGCACCTTGCAATGCGGAGAAATTACTGTTTGTGCATTTACAATATTCATTGATTTTTGCCATTGAAAAACGTCCAGAAATGATTGAAGCTACTGACTGAATGAAAGGAGCTGGCATCTCACTCTCTTTGAATCTTCTTTATCATGCTAAGAGGAGCAGGAAAAAGCAAAAAATTTCAGAATTGCACCTTGCAATGCGGAGAAATTACTGTTTGTGCATTTACAATATTCATTGATTTTTGCCATTGAAAAACGTCCAGAAATGATTGAAGCTACTGACTGAATGAAAGGAGCTGGCATCTCACTCTCTTTGAATCTTCTTTATCATGCTAGGATTAGCAGGAAAAAGCAAAAAATTTCAGAATTGCACCTGGCAATGTGGAGATATTACTGTTTGTGCATTTACAATATTCATTGAATTTTGCCATTGAAAAACGTCCAGAAATGTTTGAAGCTACTGACTGAATGAAAGGAGCTGGCATCTCACTCTATTTGAATCTTCTTTATCATGCTAGGATTAGCAGGAAAAAGCAAAAAATTTCAGAATTGCACCTTGCAATGTGGAGATATTACTGTTTGTGCATTTACAATATTCATTGATTTTTGCCATTGAAAAACGTCCAGAAATGTTTATACCAGAAATGTTTGAAGCTACTGACTGAATGAAAGGAGCTGGCATCTCACTCTCTTTGAATCTTCTTTATCATGCTAAGAGGAGCAGGAAAAAGCAAAAAATTTCAGAATTGCACCTTGCAATGCGGAGAAATTACTGTTTGTGCATTTACAATATTCATTGATTTTTGCCATTGAAAAACGTCCAGAAATGACTGAAGCTACTGACTGAATGAAAGGAGCTGGCATCTCACTCTCTTTGAATCTTCTTTATCATGCTAAGAGGAGCAGGAAAAAGCAAAAAATTTCAGAATTGCACCTTGCAATGCGGAGAAATTACTGTTTGTGCATTTACAATATTCATTGATTTTTGCCATTGAAAAACGTCCAGAAATGATTGAAGCTACTGACTGAATGAAAGGAGCTGGCATCTCACTCTCTTTGAATCTTCTTTATCATGCTAAGAGGAGCAGGAAAAAGCAAAAAATTTCAGAATTGCACCTTGCAATGCGGAGAAATTACTGTTTGTGCATTTACAATATTCATTGATTTTTGCCATTGAAAAACATCATGTTATTCATATACCAGAAATGATTGAAGCTACTGACTGAATGAAAGGAGCTGGCATCTCACTCTCTTTGAATCTTCTTTATCATGCTAAGAGGAGCAGGAAAAAGCAAAAAATTTCAGAATTGCACCTTGCAATGCGGAGAAATTACTGTTTGTGCATTTACAATATTCATTGATTTTTGCCATTGAAAAACGTCCAGAAATGATTGAAGCTACTGACTGAATGAAAGGAGCTGGCATCTCACTCTCTTTGAATCTTTTTTATCATGCTAAGAGGAGTAGGAAAAAGCAAAAAATTTCAGAATTGCATCTTGCAATGCGGAGAAATTACTGTTTGTGCATTTACAATATTCATTGATTTTTGCCATTGAAAAACGTCCAGAAATGATTGAAGCTACTGACTGAATGAAAGGAGCTGGCATCTCACTCTCTTTGAATCTTCTTTATCATGCTAAGAGGAGCAGGAAAAAGCAAAAAATTTCAGAATTGCAACTTGCAATGCGGAGAAATTACTGTTTGTGCATTTACAATATTCATTGATTTTTGCCATTGAAAAACGTCCAGAAATGATTGAAGCTACAGACTGAATGAAAGGAGCTGGAATCTCACTCTCTTTGAATCTTCTTTATCATGCTAAGAGGAGCAGGAAAAAGCAAAAAATTTCAGAATTGCAACTTGCAATGCGGAGAAATTACTGTTTGTGCATTTACAATATTCATTGATTTTTGCCATTGAAAAACATCATGTTATTCATATACCAGAAATGATTGAAGCTACTGACTGAATGAAAGGAGCTGGCATCTCACTCTCTTTGAATCTTCTTTATCATGCTAAGAGGAGCAGGAAAAAGCAAAAAATTTCAGAATTGCACCTTGCAATGCGGAGAAATTACTGTTTGTGCATTTACAATATTCATTGATTTTTGCCATTGAAAAACGTCCAGAAATGATTGAAGCTACTGACTGAATGAAAGGAGCTGGCATCTCACTCTCTTTGAATCTTCTTTATCATGCTAAGAGGAGCAGGAAAAAACAAAAAATTTCAGAATTGCACCTTGCAATGCGGAGAAATTACTGTTTGTGCATTTACAATATTCATTGATTTTTGCCATTGAAAAACGTCCAGAAATGATTGAAGCTACTGACTGAATGAAAGGAGCTGGCATCTCACTCTCTTTGAATCTTCTTTATCATGCTAAGAGGAGCAGGAAAAAGCAAAAAATTTCAGAATTGCACCTTGCAATGCGGAGAAATTACTGTTTGTGCATTTACAATATTCATTAATTTTTGCCATTGAAAAACATCATGTTATTCATATCCCAGAAATGTTTGAAGCTACTGACTGAATGAAAGAAGCTGGCATCTCACTCTCTTTGAATCTTCTTTATCATGCTAAGAGGAGCAGGAAAAAGCAAAAAATTTCAGAATTGCACCTTGCAATGCGGAGAAATTACTGTTTGTGCATTTACAATATTCATTGATTTTTGCCATTGAAAAACGTCCAGAAATGATTGAAGCTACTGACTGAATGAAAGGAGCTGGCATCTCACTCTCTTTGAATCTTCTTTATCATGCTAAGAGGAGCAGGAAAAAGCAAAAAATTTCAGAATTGCACCTTGCAATGCGGAGAAATTACTGTTTGTGCATTTACAATATTCATTGATTTTTGCCATTGAAAAACATCATGTTATTCATATACCAGAAATGTTTGAAGCTACTGACTGAATGAAAGGAGCTGGCATCTCACTCTCTTTGAATCTTCTTTATCATGCTAAGAGGAGCAGGAAAAAGCAAAAAATTTCAGAATTGCACCTTGCAATGCGGAGAAATTACTGTTTGTGCATTTACAATATTCATTGATTTTTGCCATTGAAAAACGTCCAGAAATGATTGAAGCTACTGACTGAATGAAAGGAGCTGGCATCTCACTCTCTTTGAATCTTCTTTATCATGCTAAGAGGAGCAGGAAAATGCAAGAAATTTCAGAATTGCACCTTGCAATGCGGAGAAATTACTGTTTGTGCATTTACAATATTCATTGATTTTTGCCATTGAAAAACATCCAGAAATGATTGAAGCTACTGACTGAATGAAAGGAGCTGGCATCTCACTCTCTTTGAATCTTCTTTATCATGCTAAGAGGAGCAGGAAAAAGCCAAAAATTTCAGAATTGCACCTTGCAATGCGGAGAAATTACTGTTTGTGCATTTACAATATTCATTGATTTTTGCCATTGAAAAACATCATGTTATTCATATACCAGAAATGATTGAAGCTACTGACTGAATGAAAGGAGCTGGCATCTCACTCTCTTTGAATCTTCTTTATCATGCAAAGAGGAGCAGGAAAAAGCAAAAAATTTCAGAATTGCACCTTGCAATGCGGAGAAATTACTGTTTGTGCATTTACAATATTCATTGATTTTTGCCATTGAAAAACGTCCAGAAATGATTGAAGCTACTGACTGAATGAAAGGAGCTGGCATCTCACTCTCTTTGAATCTTCTTTATCATGCTAAGAGGAGCAGGAAAAAGCAAAAAATTTCAGAATTGCACCTTGCAATGCGGAGAAATTACTGTTTGTGCATTTACAATATTCACTGATTTTTGCCATTGAAAAACGTCCAGAAATGATTGAAGCAACTGACTGAATGAAAGGAGCTGGCATCTCACTCTCTTTGAATCTTCTTTATCATGCTAAGAGGAGCAGGAAAAAGCAAAAAATTTCAGAATTGCACCTTGCAATGCGGAGAAATTACTGTTTGTGCATTTACAATATTCATTGATTTTTGCCATTGAAAAACGTCCAGAAATAATTGAAGCTACTGACTGAATGAAAGGAGCTGGCATCTCACTCTCTTTGAATCTTCTTTATCATGCTAAGAGGAGCAGGAAAAAGCAAAAAATTTCAGAATTGCAACTTGCAATGCGGAGAAATTACTGTTTGTGCATTTACAATATTCATTGATTTTTGCCATTGAAAAACATCATGTTATTCATATACCAGAAATGATTGAAGCTACTGACTGAATGAAAGGAGCTGGCATCTCACTCTCTTTGAATCTTCTTTATCATGCTAAGAGGAGCAGGAAAAAGCAAAAAATTTCAGAATTGCACCTTGCAATGCGGAGAAATTACTGTTTGTGCATTTACAATATTCATTGATTTTTGCCATTGAAAAACGTCCAGAAATGATTGAAGCTACTGACTGAATGAAAGGAGCTGGCATCTCACTCTCTTTGAATCTTCTTTATCATGCTAAGAGGAGCAGGAAAAAGCAAAAAATTTCAGAATTGCACCTTGCAATGCGGAGAAATTACTGTTTGTGCTTTTACAATATTCATTGATTTTTGCCATTGAAAAACATCATGTTATTCATATACCAGAAATGTTTGAAGCTACTGACTGAATGAAAGGAGCTGGCATCTCACTCTCTTTGAATCTTCTTTATCATGCTAAGAGGAGCAGGAAAAAGCAAAAAATTTCAGAATTGCACCTTGCAATGCGGAGAAATTACTGTTTGTGCATTTACAATATTCATTGATTTTTGCCATTGAAAAATGTCCAGAAATGATTGAAGCTGCTGACTGAATGAAAGGAGCTGGCATCTCACTCTCTTTGAATCTTCTTTATCATGCTAAGAGGAGCAGGAAAAAGCAAAAAATTTCAGAATTGCACCTTGCAATGTGGAGAAATTACTGTTTGTGCATTTACAATATTCATTGATTTTTGCCATTGAAAAACATCATGTTATTCATATACCAGAAATGATTGAAGCTACTGACTGAATGAAAGGAGCTGGCATCTCACTCTCTTTGAATCTTCTTTATCATGCTAAGAGGAGCAGGAAAAAGCAAAAAATTTCAGAATTGCACCTTGCAATGCGGAGAAATTACTGTTTGTGCATTTACAATATTCATTGATTTTTGCCATTGAAAAACGTCCAGAAATGATTGAAGCTACTGACTGAATGAAAGGAGCTGGCATCTCACTCTCTTTTAATCTTCTTTATCATGCTAAGAGGAGCAGGAAAAAGCAAAAAATTTCAGAATTGCATCTTGCAATGCGGAGAAATTACTGTTTGTGCATTTACAATATTCATTGATTTTTGCCATTGAAAAACGTCCAGAAATGATTGAAGCTACTGACTGAATGAAAGGAGCTGGCATCTCACTCTCTTTGAATCTTCTTTATCATGCTAAGAGGAGCAGGAAAAAGCAAAAAATTTCAGAATTGCACCTTGCAATGCGGAGAAATTACTGTTTGTGCATTTACAATATTCATTGATTTTTGCCATTGAAAAACATCATGTTATTCATATACCAGAAATGTTTGAAGCTACTGACTGAATGAAAGGAGCTGGCATCTCACTCTCTTTGAATCTTCTTTATCATGCTAAGAGGAGCAGGAAAAAGCAAAAAATTTCAGAATTGCACCTTGCAATGCGGAGAAATTACTGTTTGTGCATTTACAATATTCATTGATTTTTGCCATTGAAAAACGTCCAGAAATGATTGAAGCTACTGACTGAATGAAAGGAGCTGGCATCTCACACTATTTGAATCTTCTTTATCATGCTAAGAGGAGCAGGAAAAAGCAAAAAATTTCAGAATTGCACCTTGCAATGTGGAGAAATTACTGTTTGTGCATTTACAATATTCATTGATTTTTGCCATTGAAAAACATCATGTTATTCATATACCAGAAATGATTGAAGCTACTGACTGAATGAAAGGAGCTGGCATCTCACTCTCTTTGAATCTTCTTTATCATGCTAAGAGGAGCAGGAAAAAGCAAAAAATTTCAGAATTGCACCTTGCAATGCGGAGAAATTACTGTTTGTGCATTTACAATATTCATTGATTTTTGCCATTGAAAAACGTCCAGAAATGATTGAAGCTACTGACTGAATGAAAGGAGCTGGCATCTCACTCTCTTTGAATCTTCTTTATCATGCTAAGAGGAGCAGGAAAAAGCAAAAAATTTCAGAATTGCACCTTGCAATGCGGAGAAATTACTGTTTGTGCTTTTACAATATTCATTGATTTTTGCCATTGAAAAACATCATGTTATTCATATACCAGAAATGTTTGAAGCTACTGACTGAATGAAAGGAGCTGGCATCTCACTCTCTTTGAATCTTCTTTATCATGCTAAGAGGAGCAGGAAAAAGCAAAAAATTTCAGAATTGCACCTTGCAATGCGGAGAAATTACTGTTTGTGCATTTACAATATTCATTGATTTTTGCCATTGAAAAACGTCCAGAAATGATTGAAGCTACTGACTGAATGAAAGGAGCTGGCATCTCACTCTCTTTGAATCTTCTTTATCATGCTAAGAGGAGCAGGAAAAAGCAAAAAATTTCAGAATTGCACCTTGCAATGCGGAGAAATTACTGTTTGTGCATTTACAATATTCATTGATTTTTGCCATTGAAAAACGTCCAGAAATGATTGAAGCTACTGACTGAATGAAAGGAGCTGGCATCTCACTCTCTTTGAATCTTCTTTATCATGCTAAGAGGAGCAGGAAAAAGCAAAAAATTTCAGAATTGCAACTTGCAATGCGGAGAAATTACTGTTTGTGCATTTACAATATTCATTGATTTTTGCCATTGAAAAACATCATGTTATTCATATACCAGAAATGATTGAAGCTACTGACTGAATGAAAGGAGCTGGCATCTCACTCTCTTTGAATCTTCTTTATCATGCTAAGAGGAGCAGGAAAAAGCAAAAAATTTCAGAATTGCACCTTGCAATGCGGAGAAATTACTGTTTGTGCATTTACAATATTCATTGATTTTTGCCATTGAAAAACATCATGTTATTCATATACCAGAAATGTTTGAAGCTACTGACTGAATGAAAGGAGCTGGCATCGCACTCTCTTTGAATCTTCTTTATCATGCTAAGAGGAGCAGGAAAAAGCAAAAAATTTCAGAATTGCACCTTGCAATGCGGAGAAATTACTGTTTGTGCATTTACAATATTCATTGATTTTTGCCATTGAAAAACGTCCAGAAATGATTGAAGCTACTGACTGAATGAAAGGAGCTGGCATCTCACTCTCTTTGAATCTTCTTTATCATGCTAAGAGGAGCAGGAAAATGCAAGAAATTTCAGAATTGCACCTTGCAATGCGGAGAAATTACTGTTTGTGCATTTACAATATTCATTGATTTTTGCCATTGAAAAACATCCAGAAATGATTGAAGCTACTGACTGAATGAAAGGAGCTGGCATCTCACTCTCTTTGAATCTTCTTTATCATGCTAAGAGGAGCAGGAAAAAGCCAAAAATTTCAGAATTGCACCTTGCAATGCGGAGAAATTACTGTTTGTGCATTTACAATATTCATTGATTTTTGCCATTGAAAAACATCATGTTATTCATATACTAGAAATGATTGAAGCTACTGACTGAATGAAAGGAGCTGGCATCTCACTCTCTTTGAATCTTCTTTATCATGCAAAGAGGAGCAGGAAAAAGCAAAAAATTTCAGAATTGCACCTTGCAATGCGGAGAAATTACTGTTTGTGCATTTACAATATTCATTGATTTTTGCCATTGAAAAACGTCCAGAAATGATTGAAGCTACTGACTGAATGAAAGGAGCTGGCATCTCACTCTCTTTGAATCTTCTTTATCATGCTAAGTGGAGCAGGAAAAAGCAAAAAATTTCAGAATTGCACCTTGCAATGCGGAGAAATTACTGTTTGTGCATTTACAATATTCACTGATTTTTGCCATTGAAAAACGTCCAGAAATGATTGAAGCAACTGACTGAAAGAAAGGAGCTGGCATCTCACTCTCTTTGAATCTTCTTTATCATGCTAAGAGGAGCAGGAAAAAGCAAAAAATTTCAGAATTGCACCTTGCAATGCGGAGAAATTACTGTTTGTGCATTTACAATATTCATTGATTTTTGCCATTGAAAAACGTCCAGAAATAATTGAAGCTACTGACTGAATGAAAGGAGCTGGCATCTCACTCTCTTTGAATCTTCTTTATCATGCTAAGAGGAGCAGGAAAAAGCAAAAAATTTCAGAATTGCAACTTGCAATGCGGAGAAATTACTGTTTGTGCATTTACAATATTCATTGATTTTTGCCATTGAAAAACATCATGTTATTCATATACCAGAAATGATTGAAGCTACTGACTGAATGAAAGGAGCTGGAATCTCACTCTCTTTGAATCTTCTTTATCATGCTAAGAGGAGCAGGAAAAAGCAAAAAATTTCAGAATGGCACCTTGCAATGCGGAGAAATTACTGTTTGTGCATTTACAATATTCATTGATTTTTGCCATTGAAAAACGTCCAGAAATGATTGAAGCTACTGACTGAATGAAAGGAGATGGCATCTCACTCTCTTTGAAACTTCTTTATCATGCTAAGAGGAGCAGGAAAAAGCAAAAAATTTCAGAATTGCACCTTGCAATGCGGAGAAATTACTGTTTGTGCTTTTACAATATTCATTGATTTTTGCCATTGAAACACATCATGTTATTCATATACCAGAAATGTTTGAAGCTACTGACTGAATGAAAGGAGCTGGCATCTCACTCTCTTTGAATCTTCTTTATCATGCTAAGAGGAGCAGGAAAAAGCAAAACATTTCAGAATTGCACCTTGCAATGCGGAGAAATTACTGTTTGTGCATTTACAATATTCATTGATTTTTGCCATTGAAAAATGTCCAGAAATGATTGAAGCTGCTGACTGAATGAAAGGAGCTGGCATCTCACTCTCTTTGAATCTTCTTTATCATGCTAAGAGGAGCAGGAAAAAGCAAAAAATTTCAGAATTGCACCTTGCAATGCGGAGAAATTACTGTTTGTGCATTTACAATATTCATTGATTTTTGCCATTGAAAAACATCATGTTATTCATATACCAGAAATGTTTGAAGCTACTGACTGAATGAAAGGAGCTGGCATCTCACTCTCTTTGAATCTTCTTTATCATGCTAAGAGGAGCAGGAAAAAGCAAAAAATTTCAGAATTGCACCTTGCAATGCGGAGAAATTACTGTTTGTGCATTTACAATATTCATTGATTTTTGCCATTGAAAAACGTCCAGAAATGATTGAAGCTACTGACTGAATGAAAGGAGCTGGCATCTCACTCTCTTTGAATCTTCTTTATCATGCTAAGAGGAGCAGGAAAATGCAAGAAATTTCAGAATTGCACCTTGCAATGCGGAGAAATTACTGTTTGTGCATTTACAATATTCATTGATTTTTGCCATTGAAAAACATCCAGAAATGATTGAAGCTACTGACTGAATGAAAGGAGCTGGCATCTCACTCTCTTTGAATCTTCTTTATCATGCTAAGAGGAGCAGGAAAAAGCCAAAAATTTCAGAATTGCACCTTGCAATGCGGAGAAATTACTGTTTGTGCATTTACAATATTCATTGATTTTTGCCATTGAAAAACATCATGTTATTCATATACCAGAAATGATTGAAGCTACTGACTGAATGAAAGGAGCTGGAATCTCACTCTCTTTGAATCTTCTTTATCATGCTAAGAGGAGCAGGAAAAAGCAAAAAATTTCAGAATGGCACCTTGCAATGCGGAGAAATTACTGTTTGTGCATTTACAATATTCATTGATTTTTGCCATTGAAAAACGTCCAGAAATGATTGAAGCTACTGACTGAATGAAAGGAGCTGGCATCTCACTCTCTTTGAATCTTCTTTATCATGCTAAGAGGAGCAGGAAAAAGCAAAAAATTTCAGAATTGCACCTTGCAATGCGGAGAAATTACTGTTTGTGCTTTTACAATATTCATTGATTTTTGCCATTGAAACACATCATGTTATTCATATACCAGAAATGTTTGAAGCTACTGACTGAATGAAAGGAGCTGGCATCTCACTCTCTTTGAATCTTCTTTATCATGCTAAGAGGAGCAGGAAAAAGCAAAACATTTCAGAATTGCACCTTGCAATGCGGAGAAATTACTGTTTGTGCATTTACAATATTCATTGATTTTTGCCATTGAAAAATGTCCAGAAATGATTGAAGCTGCTGACTGAATGAAAGGAGCTGGCATCTCACTCTCTTTGAATCTTCTTTATCATGCTAAGAGGAGCAGGAAAAAGCAAAAAATTTCAGAATTGCACCTTGCAATGCGGAGAAATTACTGTTTGTGCATTTACAATATTCATTGATTTTTGCCATTGAAAAACATCATGTTATTCATATACCAGAAATGTTTGAAGCTACTGACTGAATGAAAGGAGCTGGCATCTCACTCTCTTTGAATCTTCTTTATCATGCTAAGAGGAGCAGGAAAAAGCAAAAAATTTCAGAATTGCACCTTGCAATGCGGAGAAATTACTGTTTGTGCATTTACAATATTCATTGATTTTTGCCATTGAAAAACGTCCAGAAATGATTGAAGCTACTGACTGAATGAAAGGAGCTGGCATCTCACTCTCTTTGAATCTTCTTTATCATGCTAAGAGGAGCAGGAAAATGCAAGAAATTTCAGAATTGCACCTTGCAATGCGGAGAAATTACTGTTTGTGCATTTACAATATTCATTGATTTTTGCCATTGAAAAACATCCAGAAATGATTGAAGCTACTGACTGAATGAAAGGAGCTGGCATCTCACTCTCTTTGAATCTTCTTTATCATGCTAAGAGGAGCAGGAAAAAGCCAAAAATTTCAGAATTGCACCTTGCAATGCGGAGAAATTACTGTTTGTGCATTTACAATATTCATTGATTTTTGCCATTGAAAAACATCATGTTATTCATATACCAGAAATGATTGAAGCTACTGACTGAATGAAAGGAGCTGGCATCTCACTCTCTTTGAATCTTCTTTATCATGCAAAGAGGAGCAGGAAAAAGCAAAAAATTTCAGAATTGCACCTTGCAATGCGGAGAAATTACTGTTTGTGCATTTACAATATTCATTGATTTTTGCCATTGAAAAACGTCCAGAAATGATTGAAGCTACTGACTGAATGAAAGGAGCTGGCATCTCACTCTCTTTGAATCTTCTTTATCATGCTAAGAGGAGCAGGAAAAAGCAAAAAATTTCAGAATTGCACCTTGCAATGCGGAGAAATTACTGTTTGTGCATTTACAATATTCACTGATTTTTGCCATTGAAAAACGTCCAGAAATGATTGAAGCAACTGACTGAAAGAAAGGAGCTGGCATCTCACTCTCTTTGAATCTTCTTTATCATGCTAAGAGGAGCAGGAAAAAGCAAAAAAATTCAGAATTGCACCTTGCAATGCGGAGAAATTACTGTTTGTGCATTTACAATATTCATTGATTTTTGCCATTGAAAAACGTCCAGAAATGTTTGAAGCTACTGACTGAATGAAAGGAGCTGGCATCTCACTCTCTTTGAATCTTCTTTATCATGCTAAGAGGAGCAGGAAAAAGCAAAAAATTTCAGAATTGCAACTTGCAATGCGGAGAAATTACTGTTTGTGCATTTACAATATTCATTGATTTTTGCCATTGAAAAACATCATGTTATTCATATACCAGAAATGATTGAAGCTACTGACTGAATGAAAGGAGCTGGAATCTCACTCTCTTTGAATCTTCTTTATCATGCTAAGAGGAGCAGGAAAAAGCAAAAAATTTCAGAATGGCACCTTGCAATGCGGAGAAATTACTGTTTGTGCATTTACAATATTCATTGATTTTTGCCATTGAAAAACGTCCAGAAATGATTGAAGCTACTGACTGAATGAAAGGAGCTGGCATCTCACTCTCTTTGAATCTTCTTTATCATGCTAAGAGGAGCAGGAAAAAGCAAAAAATTTCAGAATTGCACCTTGCAATGCGGAGAAATTACTGTTTGTGCTTTTACAATATTCATTGATTTTTGCCATTGAAAAATGTCCAGAAATGATTGAAGCTGCTGACTGAATGAAAGGAGCTGGCATCTCACTCTCTTTGAATCTTCTTTATCATGCTAAGAGGAGCAGGAAAAAGCAAAAAATTTCAGAATTGCACCTTGCAATGCGGAGAAATTACTGTTTGTGCATTTACAATATTCATTGATTTTTGCCATTGAAAAACATCATGTTATTCATATACCAGAAATGATTGAAGCTACTGACTGAATGAAAGGAGCTGGCATCTCACTCTCTTTGAATCTTCTTTATCATGCTAAGAGGAGCAGGAAAAAGCAAAAAATTTCAGAATTGCACCTTGCAATGCGGAGAAATTACTGTTTGTGCATTTACAATATTCATTGATTTTTGCCATTGAAAAACGTCCAGAAATGATTGAAGCTACTGACTGAATGAAAGGAGCTGGCATCTCACTCTCTTTGAATCTTCTTTATCATGCTAAGAGGAGCAGGAAAAAGCAAAAAATTTCAGAATTGCACCTTGCAATGCGGAGAAATTACTGTTTGTGCATTTACAATATTCATTGATTTTTGCCATTGAAAAACGTCCAGAAATGATTGAAGCTACTGACTGAATGAAAGGAGCTGGCATCTCACTCTCTTTGAATCTTCTTTATCATGCTAAGAGGAGCAGGAAAAAGCAAAAAATTTCAGAATTGCACCTTGCAATGCGGAGAAATTACTGTTTGTGCATTTACAATATTCATTGATTTTTGCCATTGAAAAACATCATGTTATTCATATACCAGAAATGTTTGAAGCTACTGACTGAATGAAAGGAGCTGGCATCTCACTCTCTTTGAATCTTCTTTATCATGCTAAGAGGAGCAGGAAAAAGCAAAAAATTTCAGAATTGCACCTTGCAATGCGGAGAAATTACTGTTTGTGCATTTACAATATTCATTGATTTTTGCCATTGAAAAACGTCCAGAAATGATTGAAGCTACTGACTGAATGAAAGGAGCTGGCATCTCACTCTCTTTGAATCTTCTTTATCATGCTAAGAGGAGCAGGAAAAAGCAAAAAATTTCAGAATTGCACCTTGCAATGCGGAGAAATTACTGTTTGTGCATTTACAATATTCATTGATTTTTGCCATTGAAAAACGTCCAGAAATGATTGAAGCTACTGACTGAATGAAAGGAGCTGGCATCTCACTCTCTTTGAATCTTCTTTATCATGCTAAGAGGAGCAGGAAAAAGCAAAAAATTTCAGAATTGCACCTTGCAATGCGGAGAAATTACTGTTTGTGCATTTACAATATTCATTGATTTTTGCCATTGAAAAACATCATGTTATTCATATACCAGAAATGTTTGAAGCTACTGACTGAATGAAAGGAGCTGGCATCTCACTCTCTTTGAATCTTCTTTATCATGCTAAGAGGAGCAGGAAAAAGCAAAAAATTTCAGAATTGCACCTTGCAATGCGGAGAAATTACTGTTTGTGCATTTACAATATTCATTGATTTTTGCCATTGAAAAACGTCCAGAAATGATTGAAGCTACTGACTGAATGAAAGGAGCTGGCATCTCACTCTCTTTGAATCTTCTTTATCATGCTAAGAGGAGCAGGAAAAAGCAAAAAATTTCAGAATTGCACCTTGCAATGCGGAGAAATTACAGTTTGTGCATTTACAATATTCATTGATTTTTGCCATTGAAAAACATCCAGAAATGATTGAAGCTACTGACTGAATGAAAGGAGCTGGCATCTCACTCTCTTTGAATATTCTTTATCATGCTAAGAGGAGCAGGAAAAAGCAAAAAATTTCAGAATTGCACCTTGCAATGCGGAGAAATTACTGTTTGTGCATTTACAATATTCATTGATTTTTGCCATTGAAAAACATCATGTTATTCATATACCAGAAATGTTTGAAGCTACTGACTGAATGAAAGGAGCTGGCATCTCACTCTCTTTGAATCTTCTTTATCATGCTAAGAGGAGCAGGAAAAAGCAAAAAATTTCAGAATTGCACCTTGCAATGCGGAGAAATTACTGTTTGTGCATTTACAATATTCATTGATTTTTGCCATTGAAAAACATCATGTTATTCATATACCAGAAATGTTTGAAGCTACTGACTGAATGAAAGGAGCTGGCATCTCACTCTCTTTGAATCTTCTTTATCATGCTAAGAGGAGCAGGAAAAAGCAAAAAATTTCAGAATTGCACCTTGCAATGTGGAGAAATTACTGTTTGTGCATTTACAATATTCATTGATTTTTACCATTGAAAAACGTCCAGAAATGATTGAAGCTACTGACTGAATGAAAGTAGCTGGCATCTCACTCTCTTTGAATCTTCTTTATCATGCTAAGAGGAGCAGGAAAAAGCAAAAAATTTCAGAATTGCACCTTGCAATGCAGAGAAATTACTGTTTGTGCATTTACAATATTCATTGATTTTTGCCATTGAAAAACATCATGTTATTCATATACCAGAAATGTTTGAAGCTACTGACTGAATGAAAGGAGCTGGCATCTCACTCTCTTTGAATCTTCTTTATCATGCTAAGAGGAGCAGGAAAAAGCAAAAAATTTCAGAATTGCACCTTGCAATGTGGAGAAATTACTGTTTGTGCATTTACAATATTCATTGATTTTTACCATTGAAAAACGTCCAGAAATGATTGAAGCTACTGACTGAATGAAAGTAGCTGGCATCTCACTCTCTTTGAATCTTCTTTATCATGCTAAGAGGAGCAGGAAAAAGCAAAAAATTTCAGACTTGCACCTTGCAATGCGGAGAAATTACTGTTTGTGCATTTACAATGTTCATTGATTTTTGCCATTGAAAAACGTCCAGAAATGATTGAAGCTACTGACTGAATGAAAGGAGCTGGCATCTCACTCTCTTTGAATCTTCTTTATCATGCTAAGAGGAGCAGGAAAAAGCAAAAAATTTCAGAATTGCACCTTGCAATGCGGAGAAATTACTGTTTGTGCATTTACAATATTCATTGATTTCTGCCATTGAAAAACATCATGTTATTCATATACCAGAAATGATTGAAGCTACTGACTGAATGAAAGGAGCTGGCATCTCACTCTCTTTGAATCTTCTTTATCATGCTAAGAGGAGCAGGAAAAAGCAAAAAATTTCAGAATTGCACCTTGCAATGCGGAGAAATTACTGTTTGTGCATTTACAATATTCATTGATTTTTGCCATTGAAAAACGTCCAGAAATGATTGAAGCTACTGACTGAATGAAAGGAACTGGCATCTCACTCTCTTTGAATCTTCTTTATCATGCTAAGAGGAGCAGGAAAAAGCAAAAAATTTCAGAATTGCACCTTGCAATGCGGAGAAATTACTGTTTGTGCATTTACAAAATTCATTGATTTTTGCCATTGAAAAACATCATGTTATTCATATACCAGAAATGTTTGAAGCTACTGACTGAATGAAAGGAGCTGACATCTCACTCTCTTTGAATCTTCTTTATCATGCTAAGAGGAGCAGGAAAAAGCAAAAAATTTCAGAATTGCACCTTGCAATGCGGAGAAATTACTGTTTGTGCATTTACAATATTCATTGATTTTTGCCATTGAAAAACGTCCAGAAATGATTGAAGCTACTGACTGAATGAAAGGAGCTGGCATCTCACTCTCTTTGAATCTTCTTTATCATGCTAAGAGGAGCAGGAAAAAGCAAAAAATTTCAGAATTGCACCTTGCAATGCGGAGAAATTACTGTTTGTGCATTTACAATATTCATTGATTTTTGCCATTGAAAAACGTCCAGAAATGATTGAAGCTACTGACTGAATGAAAGGAGCTGGCATCTCACTCTCTTTGAATCTTCTTTATCATGCTAAGAGGAGCAGGAAAAAGCAAAAAATTTCAGAATTGCACCTTGCAATGTGGAGAAATTACTGTTTGTGCATTTACAATATTCATTGATTTTTGCCATTGAAAAACATCATGTTATTCATATACCAGAAATGATTGAAGCTACTGACTGAATGAAAGGAGCTGGCATCTCACTCTCTTTGAATCTTCTTTATCATGCTAAGAGGAGCAGGAAAAAGCAAAAAATTTCAGAATTGCACCTTGCAATGCGGAGAAATTACTGTTTGTGCATTTACAATATTCATTGATTTTTGCCATTGAAAAACGTCCAGAAATGATTGAAGCTACTGACTGAATGAAAGGAACTGGCATCTCACTCTCTTTGAATCTTCTTTATCATGCTAAGAGGAGCAGGAAAAAGCAAAAAATTTCAGAATTGCACCTTGCAATGCGGAGAAATTACTGTTTGTGCATTTACAAAATTCATTGATTTTTGCCATTGAAAAACATCATGTTATTCATATACCAGAAATGTTTGAAGCTACTGACTGAATGAAAGGAGCTGACATCTCACTCTCTTTGAATCTTCTTTATCATGCTAAGAGGAGCAGGAAAAAGCAAAAAATTTCAGAATTGCACCTTGCAATGCGGAGAAATTACTGTTTGTGCATTTACAATATTCATTGATTTTTGCCATTGAAAAACGTCCAGAAATGATTGAAGCTACTGACTGAATGAAAGGAGCTGGCATCTCACTCTCTTTGAATCTTCTTTATCATGCTAAGAGGAGCAGGAAAAAGCAAAAAATTTCAGAATTGCACCTTGCAATGCGGAGAAATTACTGTTTGTGCATTTACAATATTCATTGATTTTTGCCATTGAAAAACATCATGTTATTCATATACCAGAAATGATTGAAGCTACTGACTGAATGAAAGGAGCTGGCATCTCACTCTCTTTGAATCTTCTTTATCATGCTAAGAGGAGCAGGAAAAAGCAAAAAATTTCAGAATTGCACCTTGCAATGTGGAGAAATTACTGTTTGTGCATTTACAATATTCATTGATTTTTACCATTGAAAAACGTCCAGAAATGATTGAAGCTACTGACTGAATGAAAGTAGCTGGCATCTCACTCTCTTTGAATCTTCTTTATCATGCTAAGAGGAGCAGGAAAAAGCAAAAAATTTCAGACTTGCACCTTGCAATGCGGAGAAATTACTGTTTCTGCATTTACAATATTCATTGATTTTTGCCATTGAAAAACATCATGTTATTCATATACCAGAAATGTTTGAAGCTACTGACTGAATGAAAGGAGCTGGCATCTCACTCTCTTTGAATCTTCTTTATCATGCTAAGAGGAGCAGGAAAAAGCAAAAAATTTCAGAATTGCACCTTGCAATGCGGAGAAATTACTGTTTGTGCATTTACAATATTCATTGATTTTTGCCATTGAAAAACGTCCAGAAATGATTGAAGCTACTGACTGAATGAAAGGAGCTGGCATCTCACTCTCTTTGAATCTTGTTTATCATGCTAAGAGGAGCAGGAAAAAGCAAAAAATTTCAGAATTGCACCTTGCAATGCGGAGAAATTACTGTTTGTGCATTTACAATATTCATTGATTTTTGCCATTGAAAAACGTCCAGAAATGATTGAAGCTACTGACTGAATGAAAGGAGCTGGCATCTCACTCTCTTTGAATCTTCTTTATCATGCTAAGAGGAGCAGGAAAAAGCAAAAAAATTCAGAATTGCACCTTGCAATGCGGAGAAATTACTGTTTGTGCATTTACAATATTCATTGATTTTTGCCATTGAAAAACATCATGTTATTCATATACCAGAAATGATTGAAGCTACTGACTGAATGAAAGGAGCTGGCATCTCACTCTCTTTGAGTCTTCTTTATCATGCTAAGAGGAGCAGGAAAAAGCAAAAAATTTCAGAATTGCACCTTGCAATGCGGAGAAATTACTGTTTGTGCATTTACAATATTCATTGATTTTTGCCATTGAAAAACGTCCAGAAATGATTGAAGCTACTGACTGAATGAAAGGAGCTGGCATCTCACTCTCTTTGAATCTTCTTTATCATGCTAAGAGGAGCAGGAAAAAGCAAAAAATTTCAGAATTGCACCTTGCAATGCGGAGAAATTACTGTTTGTGCATTTACAATATTCATTGATTTTTGCCATTGAAAAACATCATGTTATTCATATACCAGAAATGTTTGAAGCTACTGACTGAATGAAAGGAGCTGGCATCTCACTCTGAATCTTCTTTATCATGCTAAGAGGAGCAGGAAAAAGCAAAAAATTTCAGAATTGCACCTTGCAATGCGGAGAAATTA
This sequence comes from Phyllobates terribilis, assembly GCF_046119375.1. NCBI lineage: Eukaryota > Metazoa > Chordata > Amphibia > Anura > Dendrobatidae > Phyllobates > Phyllobates terribilis. The sequence continues at coordinate 77,641 of NW_027364175.1, forward strand.
CTGTTTGTGCATTTACAATATTCATTGATTTTTGCCATTGAAAAACGTCCAGAAATGATTGAAGCTACTGACTGAATGAAAGGAGCTGGCATCTCACTCTCTTTGAATCTTCTTTATCATGCTAAGAGGAGCAGGAAAAAGCAAAAAATTTCAGAATTGCACCTTGCAATGCGGAGAAATTACTGTTTGTGCATTTACAATATTCATTGATTTTTGCCATTGAAAAACGTCCAGAAATGATTGAAGCTACTGACTGAATGAAAGGAGCTGGCATCTCACTCTCTTTGAATCTTCTTTATCATGCTAAGAGGAGCAGGAAAAAGCAAAAAATTTCAGAATTGCAACTTGCAATGCGGAGAAATTACTGTTTGTGCATTTACAATATTCATTGATTTTTGCCATTGAAAAACATCATGTTATTCATATACCAGAAATGATTGAAGCTACTGACTGAATGAAAGGAGCTGGCATCTCACTCTCTTTGAATCTTCTTTATCATGCTAAGAGGAGCAGGAAAAAGCAAAAAATTTCAGAATTGCACCTTGCAATGCGGAGAAATTACTGTTTGTGCATTTACAATATTCATTGATTTTTGCCATTGAAAAACGTCCAGAAATGATTGAAGCTACTGACTGAATGAAAGGAGCTGGCATCTCACTCTCTTTGAATCTTCTTTATCATGCTAAGAGGAGCAGGAAAAAGCAAAAAATTTCAGAATTGCACCTTGCAATGCGGAGAAATTACTGTTTGTGCTTTTACAATATTCATTGATTTTTGCCATTGAAAAACATCATATTATTCATATACCAGAAATGTTTGAAGCTACTGACTGAATGAAATTAGCTGGCATCTCACTCTCTTTGAATCTTCTTTATCATGCTAAGAGGAGCAGGAAAAAGCAAAAAATTTCAGAATTGCACCTTGCAATGCGGAGAAATTACTGTTTGTGCATTTACAATATTCATTGATTTTTGCCATTGAAAAACGTCCAGAAATGATTGAAGCTACTGACTGAATGAAAGGAGCTGGCATCTCACTCTCTTTGAATCTTCTTTATCATGCTAAGAGGAGCAGTAAAAAGCAAAAAATTTCAGAATTGCACCTTGCAATGCGGAGAAATTACTGTTTGTGCATTTACAATATTCATTGATTTTTGCCATTGAAAAACGTCCAGAAATGATTGAAGCTACTGACTGAATGAAAGGAGCTGGCATCTCACTCTCTTTGAATCTTCTTTATCATGCTAAGAGGAGCAGGAAAAAGCAAAAAATTTCAGAATTGCACCTTGCAATGCGGAGAAATTACTGTTTGTGCATTTACAATATTCATTGATTTTTGCCATTGAAAAACATCATGTTATTCATATACCAGAAATGATTGAAGCTACTGACTGAATGAAAGGAGCTGGCATCTTACTCTCTTTGAATCTTCTTTGTCATGCTAAGAGGAGCAGGAAAAAGCAAAAAATTTCAGAATTGCACCTTGCAATGCGGAGAAATTACTGTTTGTGCATTTACAATATTCATTGATTTTTGCCATTGAAAAACGTCCAGAAATGATTGAAGCTACTGACTGAATGAAAGGAGCTGGCATCTCACTCTCTTTGAATCTTCTTTATCATGCTAAGAGGAGCAGGAAAAAGCAAAAAATTTCAGAATTGCACCTTGCAATGCGGAGAAATTACTGTTTGTGCATTTACAATATTCATTGATTTTTGCCATTGAAAAACATCATGTTATTCATATACCAGAAATGTTTGTAGCTACTGACTGAATGAAAGGAGCTGGCATCTCACTCTCTTTGAATCTTCTTTATCATGCTAAGAGGAGCAGGAAAAAGCAAAAAATTTCAGAATTGCACCTTGCAATGCGGAGAAATTACTGTTTGTGCATTTACAATATTCATTGATTTTTGCCATTGAAAAACGTCCAGAAATGATTGAAGCTACTGACTGAATGAAAGGAGCTGGCATCTCACTCTCTTTGAATCTTCTTTATCATGCTAAGAGGAGCAGGAAAAAGCAAAAAATTTCAGAATTGCACCTTGCAATGCGGAGAAATTACTGTTTGTGCATTTACAATATTCATTGATTTTTGCCATTGAAAAACGTCCAGAAATGATTGAAGCTACTGACTGAATGAAAGGAGCTGGCATCTCACTCTCTTTGAATCTTCTTTATCATGCTAAGAGGAGCAGGAAAAAGCAAAAAATTTCAGAATTGCACCTTGCAATGCGGAGAAATTACTCTTTGTGCATTTACAATATTCATTGATTTTTGCCATTGAAAAACATCATGTTATTCATATACCAGAAATGTTTGAAGCTACTGACTGAATGAAAGGAGCTGGCATCTCACTCTCTTTGAATCTTCTTTATCATGCTAAGAGGAGCAGGAAAAAGCAAAAAATTTCAGAATTGCACCTTGCAATGCGGAGAAATTACTGTTTGTGCATTTACAATATTCATTGATTTTTGCCATTGAAAAACGTCCAGAAATGATTGAAGCTACTGACTGAATGAAAGGAGCTGGCATCTCACTCTCTTTGAATCTTCTTTATCATGCTAAGAGGAGCAGGAAAAAGCAAAAAATTTCAGAATTGCACCTTGCAATGTGGAGAAATTACTGTTTGTGCATTTACAATATTCATTGATTTTTGCCATTGAAAAACATCATGTTATTCATATACCAGAAATGTTTGTAGCTACTGACTGAATGAAAGGAGCTGGCATCTCACTCTCTTTGAATCTTCTTTATCATGCTAAGAGGAGCAGGAAAAAGCAAAAAATTTCAGAATTGCACCTTGCAATGCGGAGAAATTACTGTTTGTGCATTTACAATATTCATTGATTTTTGCCATTGAAAAACGTCCAGAAATGATTGAAGCTACTGACTGAATGAAAGGAGCTGGCATCTCACTCTCTTTGAATCTTCTTTATCATGCTAAGAGGAGCAGGAAAAAGCAAAAAATTTCAGAATTGCACCTTGCAATGCGGAGAAATTACTGTTTGTGCATTTACAATATTCATTGATTTTTGCCATTGAAAAACGTCCAGAAATGATTGAAGCTACTGACTGAATGAAAGGAGCTGGCATCTCACTCTCTTTGAATCTTCTTTATCATGCTAAGAGGAGCAGGAAAAAGCAAAAAATTTCAGAATTGCACCTTGCAATGCGGAGAAATTACTCTTTGTGCATTTACAATATTCATTGATTTTTGCCATTGAAAAACATCATGTTATTCATATACCAGAAATGTTTGAAGCTACTGACTGAATGAAAGGAGCTGGCATCTCACTCTCTTTGAATCTTCTTTATCATGCTGAGGAGCAGGAAAAAGCAAAAAATTTTAGAATTGCACCTTGCAATGCGGAGAAATTACTGTTTGTGCATTTACAATATTCATTGATTTTTGCCATTGAAAAACGTCCAGAAATGATTGAAGCTACTGACTGAATGAAAGGAGCTGGCATCTCACTCTCTTTGAATCTTCTTTATCATGCTAAGAGGAGCAGGAAAAAGCAAAAAATTTCAGAATTGCACCTTGCAATGCGGAGAAATTACTGTTTGTGCATTTACAATATTCATTGATTTTTGCCATTGAAAAACATCATGTTATTCATATACCAGAAATGTTTGAAGCTACTGACTGAATGAAAGGAGCTGGCATCTCACTCTCTTTGAATCTTCTTTATCATGCTGAGGAGCAGGAAAAAGCAAAAAATTTCAGAATTGCACCTTGCAATGTGGAGAAATTACTGTTTGTGCATTTACAATATTCATTGATTTTTACCATTGAAAAACGTCCAGAAATGATTGAAGCTACTGACTGAATGAAAGTAGCTGGCATCTCACTCTCTTTGAATCTTCTTTATCATGCTAAGAGGAGCAGGAAAAAGCAAAAAATTTCAGACTTGCACCTTGCAATGCGGAGAAATTACTGTTTGTGCATTTACAATATTCATTGATTTTTGCCATTGAAAAACATCATGTTATTCATATACCAGAAATGTTTGAAGCTACTGACTGAATGAAAGGAGCTGGCATCTCACTCTCTTTGAATCTTCTTTATCATGCTAAGAGGAGCAGGAAAAAGCAAAAAATTTCAGAATTGCACCTTGCAATGCGGAGAAATTACTGTTTGTGCATTTACAATATTCATTGATTTTTGCCATTGAAAAACGTCCAGAAATGATTGAAGCTACTGACTGAATGAAAGGAGCTGGCATCTCACTCTCTTTGAATCTTCTTTATCATGCTAAGAGGAGCAGGAAAAAGCAAAAAATTTCAGAATTGCACCTTGCAATGCGGAGAAATTACTGTTTGTGCATTTACAATATTCATTGATTTTTGCCATTGAAAAACGTCCAGAAATGATTGAAGCTACTGACTGAATGAAAGGAGCTGGCATCTCACTCTCTTTGAATCTTCTTTATCATGCTAAGAGGAGCAGGAAAAAGCAAAAAATTTCAGAATTGCAACTTGCAATGCGGAGAAATTACTGTTTGTGCATTTACAATATTCATTGATTTTTGCCATTGAAAAACATCATGTTATTCATATACCAGAAATGATTGAAGCTACTGACTGAATGAAAGGAGCTGGCATCTCACTCTCTTTGAATCTTCTTTATCATGCTAAGAGGAGCAGGAAAAAGCAAAAAATTTCAGAATTGCACCTTGCAATGCGGAGAAATTACTGTTTGTGCATTTACAATATTCATTGATTTTTGCCATTGAAAAACGTCCAGAAATGATTGAAGCTACTGACTGAATGAAAGGAGCTGGCATCTCACTCTCTTTGAATCTTCTTTATCATGCTAAGAGGAGCAGGAAAAAGCAAAAAATTTCAGAATTGCACCTTGCAATGCGGAGAAATTACTGTTTGTGCTTTTACAATATTCATTGATTTTTGCCATTGAAAAACATCATATTATTCATATACCAGAAATGTTTGAAGCTACTGACTGAATGAAAGGAGCTGGCATCTCACTCTCTTTGAATCTTCTTTATCATGCTAAGAGGAGCAGGAAAAAGCAAAAAATTTCAGAATTGCACCTTGCAATGCGGAGAAATTACTGTTTGTGCATTTACAATATTCATTGATTTTTGCCATTGAAAAACGTCCAGAAATGATTGAAGCTACTGACTGAATGAAAGGAGCTGGCATCTCACTCTCTTTGAATCTTCTTTATCATGCTAAGAGGAGCAGGAAAAAGCAAAAAATTTCAGAATTGCACCTTGCAATGCGGAGAAATTACTGTTTGTGCATTTACAATATTCATTGATTTTTGCCATTGAAAAACGTCCAGAAATGATTGAAGCTACTGACTGAATGAAAGGAGCTGGCATCTCACTCTCTTTGAATCTTCTTTATCATGCTAAGAGGAGCAGGAAAAAGCAAAAAATTTCAGAATTGCACCTTGCAATGCGGAGAAATTACTCTTTGTGCATTTACAATATTCATTGATTTTTGCCATTGAAAAACATCATGTTATTCATATACCAGAAATGTTTGAAGCTACTGACTGAATGAAAGGAGCTGGCATCTCACTCTCTTTGAATCTTCTTTATCATGCTAAGAGGAGCAGGAAAAAGCAAAAAATTTCAGAATTGCACCTTGCAATGCGGAGAAATTACTGTTTGTGCATTTACAATATTCATTGATTTTTGCCATTGAAAAACGTCCAGAAATGATTGAAGCTACTGACTGAATGAAAGGAGCTGGCATCTCACTCTCTTTGAATCTTCTTTATCATGCTAAGAGGAGCAGGAAAAAGCAAAAAATTTCAGAATTGCACCTTGCAATGTGGAGAAATTACTGTTTGTGCATTTACAATATTCATTGATTTTTGCCATTGAAAAACATCATGTTATTCATATACCAGAAATGTTTGTAGCTACTGACTGAATGAAAGGAGCTGGCATCTCACTCTCTTTGAATCTTCTTTATCATGCTAAGAGGAGCAGGAAAAAGCAAAAAATTTCAGAATTGCACCTTGCAATGCGGAGAAATTACTGTTTGTGCATTTACAATATTCATTGATTTTTGCCATTGAAAAACGTCCAGAAATGATTGAAGCTACTGACTGAATGAAAGGAGCTGGCATCTCACTCTCTTTGAATCTTCTTTATCATGCTAAGAGGAGCAGGAAAAAGCAAAAAATTTCAGAATTGCACCTTGCAATGCGGAGAAATTACTGTTTGTGCATTTACAATATTCATTGATTTTTGCCATTGAAAAACGTCCAGAAATGATTGAAGCTACTGACTGAATGAAAGGAGCTGGCATCTCACTCTCTTTGAATCTTCTTTATCATGCTAAGAGGAGCAGGAAAAAGCAAAAAATTTCAGAATTGCACCTTGCAATGCGGAGAAATTACTCTTTGTGCATTTACAATATTCATTGATTTTTGCCATTGAAAAACATCATGTTATTCATATACCAGAAATGTTTGAAGCTACTGACTGAATGAAAGGAGCTGGCATCTCACTCTCTTTGAATCTTCTTTATCATGCTGAGGAGCAGGAAAAAGCAAAAAATTTTAGAATTGCACCTTGCAATGCGGAGAAATTACTGTTTGTGCATTTACAATATTCATTGATTTTTGCCATTGAAAAACGTCCAGAAATGATTGAAGCTACTGACTGAATGAAAGGAGCTGGCATCTCACTCTCTTTGAATCTTCTTTATCATGCTAAGAGGAGCAGGAAAAAGCAAAAAATTTCAGAATTGCACCTTGCAATGCGGAGAAATTACTGTTTGTGCATTTACAATATTCATTGATTTTTGCCATTGAAAAACATCATGTTATTCATATACCAGAAATGTTTGAAGCTACTGACTGAATGAAAGGAGCTGGCATCTCACTCTCTTTGAATCTTCTTTATCATGCTGAGGAGCAGGAAAAAGCAAAAAATTTCAGAATTGCACCTTGCAATGTGGAGAAATTACTGTTTGTGCATTTACAATATTCATTGATTTTTACCATTGAAAAACGTCCAGAAATGATTGAAGCTACTGACTGAATGAAAGTAGCTGGCATCTCACTCTCTTTGAATCTTCTTTATCATGCTAAGAGGAGCAGGAAAAAGCAAAAAATTTCAGACTTGCACCTTGCAATGCGGAGAAATTACTGTTTGTGCATTTACAATATTCATTGATTTTTGCCATTGAAAAACATCATGTTATTCATATACCAGAAATGTTTGAAGCTACTGACTGAATGAAAGGAGCTGGCATCTCACTCTCTTTGAATCTTCTTTATCATGCTAAGAGGAGCAGGAAAAAGCAAAAAATTTTAGAATTGCACCTTGCAATGCGGAGAAATTACTGTTTGTGCATTTACAATATTCATTGATTTTTGCCATTGAAAAACGTCCAGAAATGATTGAAGCTACTGACTGAATGAAAGGAGCTGGCATCTCACTCTCTTTGAATCTTCTTTATCATGCTAAGAGGAGCAGGAAAAAGCAAAAAATTTCAGAATTGCACCTTGCAATGCGGAGAAATTACTGTTTGTGCATTTACAATATTCATTGATTTTTGCCATTGAAAAACGTCCAGAAATGATTGAAGCTACTGACTGAATGAAAGGAGCTGGCATCTCACTCTCTTTGAATCTTCTTTATCATGCTAAGAGGAGCAGGAAAAATCAAAAAATTTCAGAATTGCACCTTGCAATGCGGAGAAATTACTGTTTGTGCATTTACAATATTCAATGATTTTTGCCATTGAAAAACATGTTATTCATATACCAGAAATGTTTGAAGCTACTGACTGAATGAAAGGAGCTGGCACCTCACTCTCTTTGAATCTTCTTTATCATGCTAAGAGGAGCGGGAAAAAGCAAAAAATTTCAGAATTGCACCTTGCAATGCGGAGAAATTACTGTTTGTGCATTTACAATATTCATTGATTTTTGCCATTGAAAAACATCCAGAAATGATTGAAGGTACTGACTGAATGAAAGGAGCTGGCATCTCACTCTCTTTGAATCTTCTTTATCATGCTAAGAGGAGCAGGAAAAAGCAAAAAATTTCAGAATTGCACCTTGCAATGCGGAGAAATTACTGTTTGTGCATTTACAATATTCATTGATTTTTGCCATTGAAAAACGTCCAGAAATGATTGAAGCTACTGACTGAATGAAAGGAGCTGGCATCTCACTCTCTTTGAATCTTCTTTATCATGCTAAGAGGAGCAGGAAAAAGCCAAAAATTTCAGAATTGCACCTTGCAATGCGGAGAAATTACAGTTTGTGCATTTACAATATTCATTGATTTTTGCCATTGAAAAACATCCAGAAATGATTGAAGCTACTGACTGAATGAAAGGAGCTGGCATCTCACTCTCTTTGAATATTCTTTATCATGCTAAGAGGAGCAGGAAAAAGCAAAAAATTTCAGAATTGCACCTTGCAATGCGGAGAAATTACTGTTTGTGCATTTACAATATTCATTGATTTTTGCCATTGAAAAACATCATGTTATTCATATACCAGAAATGTTTGAAGCTACTGACTGAATGAAAGGAGCTGGCATCTCACTCTCTTTGAATCTTCTTTATCATGCTAAGAGGAGCAGGAAAAAGCAAAAAATTTCAGAATTGCATCTTGCAATGCGGAGAAATTACTGTTTGTGCATTTACAATATTCATTGATTTTTGCCATTGAAAAACATCATGTTATTCATATACCAGAAATGTTTGAAGCTACTGACTGAATGAAAGGAGCTGGCATCTCACTCTCTTTGAATCTTCTTTATCATGCTAAGAGGAGCAGGAAAAAGCAAAAAATTTCAGAATTGCACCTTGCAATGTGGAGAAATTACTGTTTGTGCATTTACAATATTCATTGATTTTTATCATTGAAAAACGTCCAGAAATGATTGAAGCTACTGACTGAATGAAAGTAGCTGGCATCTCACTCTCTTTGAATCTTCTTTATCATGCTAAGAGGAGCAGGAAAAAGCAAAAAATTTCAGAATTGCACCTTGCAATGCAGAGAAATTAGTTTGTGCATTTACAATATTCATTGATTTTTGCCATTGAAAAACATCATGTTATTCATATACCAGAAATGTTTGAAGCTACTGACTGAATGAAAGGAGCTGGCATCTCACTCTCTTTGAATCTTCTTTATCATGCTAAGAGGAGCAGGAAAAAGCAAAAAATTTCAGAATTGCACCTTGCAATGTGGAGAAATTACTGTTTGTGCATTTACAATATTCATTGATTTTTACCATTGAAAAACGTCCAGAAATGATTGAAGCTACTGACTGAATGAAAGTAGCTGGCATCTCACTCTCTTTGAATCTTCTTTATCATGCTAAGAGGAGCAGGAAAAAGCAAAAAATTTCAGACTTGCACCTTGCAATGCGGAGAAATTACTGTTTGTGCATTTACAATATTCATTGATTTTTGCCATTGAAAAACGTCCAGAAATGATTGAAGCTACTGACTGAATGAAAGGAGCTGGCATCTCACTCTCTTTGAATCTTGTTTATCATGCTAAGAGGAGCAGGAAAAAGCAAAAAATTTCAGAATTGCACCTTGCAATGCGGAGAAATTACTGTTTGTGCATTTACAATATTCATTGATTTTTGCCATTGAAAAACGTCCAGAAATGATTGAAGCTACTGACTGAATGAAAGGAGCTGGCATCTCACTCTCTTTGAATCTTCTTTATCATGCTAAGAGGAGCAGGAAAAAGCAAAAAATTTCAGAATTGCACCTTGCAATGCGGAGAAATTACTGTTTGTGCATTTACAATATTCATTGATTTTTGCCATTGAAAAACATCATGTTATTCATATACCAGAAATGATTGAAGCTACTGACTGAATGAAAGGAGCTGGCATCTCACTCTCTTTGAATCTTCTTTATCATGCTAAGAGGAGCAGGAAAAAGCAAAAAATTTCAGAATTGCACCTTGCAATGCGGAGAAATTACTGTTTGTGCATTTACAATATTCATTGATTTTTGCCATTGAAAAACGTCCAGAAATGATTGAAGCTACTGACTGAATGAAAGGAACTGGCATCTCACTCTCTTTGAATCTTCTTTATCATGCTAAGAGGAGCAGGAAAAAGCAAAAAATTTCAGAATTGCACCTTGCAATGCGGAGAAATTACTGTTTGTGCATTTACAAAATTCATTGATTTTTGCCATTGAAAATCATCATGTTATTCATATACCAGAAATGTTTGAAGCTACTGACTGAATGAAAGGAGCTGACATCTCACTCTCTTTGAATCTTCTTTATCATGCTAAGAGGAGCAGGAAAAAGCAAAAAATTTCAGAATTGCACCTTGCAATGCGGAGAAATTACTGTTTGTGCATTTACAATATTCATTGATTTTTGCCATTGAAAAACGTCCAGAAATGATTGAAGCTACTGACTGAATGAAAGGAGCTGGCATCTCACTCTCTTTGAATCTTCTTTATCATGCTAAGAGGAGCAGGAAAAAGCAAAAAATTTCAGAATTGCACCTTGCAATGCGGAGAAATTACTGTTTGTGCATTTACAATATTCATTGATTTTTGCCATTGAAAAACGTCCAGAAATGATTGAAGCTACTGACTGAATGAAAGGAGCTGGCATCTCACTCTCTTTGAATCTTCTTTATCATGCTAAGAGGAGCAGGAAAAAGCAAAAAATTTCAGAATTGCACCTTGCAATGCGGAGAAATTACTGTTTGTGCATTTACAATATTCATTGATTTTTGCCATTGAAAAACATCATGTTATTCATATACCAGAAATGATTGAAGCTACTGACTGAATGAAAGGAGCTGGCATCTCACTCTCTTTGAATCTTCTTTATCATGCTAAGAGGAGCAGGAAAAAGCAAAAAATTTCAGAATTGCACCTTGCAATGCGGAGAAATTACTGTTTGTGCATTTACAATATTCATTGATTTTTGCCATTGAAAAACGTCCAGAAATGATTGAAGCTACTGACTGAATGAAAGGAACTGGCATCTCACTCTCTTTGAATCTTCTTTATCATGCTAAGAGGAGCAGGAAAAAGCAAAAAATTTCAGAATTGCACCTTGCAATGCGGAGAAATTACTGTTTGTGCATTTACAAAATTCATTGATTTTTGCCATTGAAAAACATCATGTTATTCATATACCAGAAATGTTTGAAGCTACTGACTGAATGAAAGGAGCTGACATCTCACTCTCTTTGAATCTTCTTTATCATGCTAAGAGGAGCAGGAAAAAGCAAAAAATTTCAGAATTGCACCTTGCAATGCGGAGAAATTACTGTTTGTGCATTTACAATATTCATTGATTTTTGCCATTGAAAAACGTCCAGAAATGATTGAAGCTACTGACTGAATGAAAGGAGCTGGCATCTCACTCTCTTTGAATCTTCTTTATCATGCTAAGAGGAGCAGGAAAAAGCAAAAAATTTCAGAATTGCACCTTGCAATGCGGAGAAATTACTGTTTGTGCATTTACAATATTCATTGATTTTTGCCATTGAAAAACATCATGTTATTCATATACCAGAAATGATTGAAGCTACTGACTGAATGAAAGGAGCTGGCATCTCACTCTCTTTGAATCTTCTTTATCATGCTAAGAGGAGCAGGAAAAAGCAAAAAATTTCAGAATTGCACCTTGCAATGTGGAGAAATTACTGTTTGTGCATTTACAATATTCATTGATTTTTACCATTGAAAAACGTCCAGAAATGATTGAAGCTACTGACTGAATGAAAGTAGCTGGCATCTCACTCTCTTTGAATCTTCTTTATCATGCTAAGAGGAGCAGGAAAAAGCAAAAAATTTCAGACTTGCACCTTGCAATGCGGAGAAATTACTGTTTGTGCATTTACAATATTCATTGATTTTTGCCATTGAAAAACATCATGTTATTCATATACCAGAAATGTTTGAAGCTACTGACTGAATGAAAGGAGCTGGCATCTCACTCTCTTTGAATCTTCTTTATCATGCTAAGAGGAGCAGGAAAAAGCAAAAAATTTCAGAATTGCACCTTGCAATGCGGAGAAATTACTGTTTGTGCATTTACAATATTCATTGATTTTTGCCATTGAAAAACGTCCAGAAATGATTGAAGCTACTGACTGAATGAAAGGAGCTGGCATCTCACTCTCTTTGAATCTTGTTTATCATGCTAAGAGGAGCAGGAAAAAGCAAAAAATTTCAGAATTGCACCTTGCAATGCGGAGAAATTACTGTTTGTGCATTTAAAATATTCATTGATTTTTGCCATTGAAAAACGTCCAGAAATGATTGAAGCTACTGACTGAATGAAAGGAGCTGGCATCTCACTCTCTTTGAAACTTCTTTATCATGCTAAGAGGAGCAGGAAAAAGCAAAAAAATTCAGAATTGCACCTTGCAATGCGGAGAAATTACTGTTTGTGCATTTACAATATTCATTGATTTTTGCCATTGAAAAACATCATGTTATTCATATACCAGAAATGATTGAAGCTACTGACTGAATGAAAGGAGCTGGCATCTCACTCTCTTTGAATCTTCTTTATCATGCTAAGAGGAGCAGGAAAAAGCAAAAAATTTCAGAATTGCACCTTGCAATGCGGAGAAATTACTGTTTGTGCATTTACAATATTCATTGATTTTTGCCATTGAAAAACGTCCAGAAATGATTGAAGCTACTGACTGAATGAAAGGAACTGGCATCTCACTCTCTTTGAATCTTCTTTATCATGCTAAGAGGAGCAGGAAAAAGCAAAAAATTTCAGAATTGCACCTTGCAATGCGGAGAAATTACTGTTTGTGCATTTACAAAATTCATTGATTTTTGCCATTGAAAAACATCATGTTATTCATATACCAGAAATGTTTGAAGCTACTGACTGAATGAAAGGAGCTGACATCTCACTCTCTTTGAATCTTCTTTATCATGCTAAGAGGAGCAGGAAAAAGCAAAAAATTTCAGAATTGCACCTTGCAATGCGGAGAAATTACTGTTTGTGCATTTACAATATTCATTGATTTTTGCCATTGAAAAACGTCCAGAAATGATTGAAGCTACTGACTGAATGAAAGGAGCTGGCATCTCACTCTCTTTGAATCTTCTTTATCATGCTAAGAGGAGCAGGAAAAAGCAAAAAATTTCAGAATTGCACCTTGCAATGCGGAGAAATTACTGTTTGTGCATTTACAATATTCATTGATTTTTGCCATTGAAAAACATCATGTTATTCATATACCAGAAATGTTTGAAGCTACTGACTGAATGAAAGGAGCTGGCATCTCACTCTCTTTGAATCTTCTTTATCATGCTAAGAGGAGCAGGAAAAAGCAAAAAATTTCAGAATTGCACCTTGCAATGCGGAGAAATTACTGTTTGTGCATTTACAATATTCATTGATTTTTGCCATTGAAAAACATCATGTTATTCATATACCAGAAATGATTGAAGCTACTGACTGAATGAAAGGAGCTGGCATCTCACTCTCTTTGAATCTTCTTTATCATGCTAAGAGGAGCAGGAAAAAGCAAAAAATTTCAGAATTGCACCTTGCAATGCGGAGAAATTACTGTTTGTGCATTTACAATATTCATTGATTTTTGCCATTGAAAAACGTCCAGAAATGATTGAAGCTACTGACTGAATGAAAGGAGCTGGCATCTCACTCTCTTTGAATCTTCTTTATCATGCTAAGAGGAGCAGGAAAAAGCAAAAAATTTCAGAATTGCACCTTGCAATGCGGAGAAATTACTGTTTGTGCATTTACAATATTCATTGATTTTTGCCATTGAAAAACGTCCAGAAATGATTGAAGCTACTGACTGAATGAAAGGAGCTGGCATCTCACTCTCTTTGAATCTTCTTTATCATGCTAAGAGGAGCAGGAAAAAGCAAAAAATTTCAGAATTGCACCTTGCAATGCGGAGAAATTACTGTTTGTGCATTTACAATATTCATTGATTTTTGCCATTGAAAAACATCATGTTATTCATATACCAGAAATGATTGAAGCTACTGACTGAATGAAAGGAGCTGGCATCTCACTCTCTTTGAATCTTCTTTATCATGCTAAGAGGAGCAGGAAAAAGCAAAAAATTTCAGAATTGCACCTTGCAATGCGGAGAAATTACTGTTTGTGCATTTACAATATTCATTGATTTTTGCCATTGAAAAACGTCCAGAAATGATTGAAGCTACTGACTGAATGAAAGGAACTGGCATCTCACTCTCTTTGAATCTTCTTTATCATGCTAAGAGGAGCAGGAAAAAGCAAAAAATTTCAGAATTGCACCTTGCAATGCGGAGAAATTACTGTTTGTGCATTTACAAAATTCATTGATTTTTGCCATTGAAAATCATCATGTTATTCATATACCAGAAATGTTTGAAGCTACTGACTGAATGAAAGGAGCTGACATCTCACTCTCTTTGAATCTTCTTTATCATGCTAAGAGGAGCAGGAAAAAGCAAAAAATTTCAGAATTGCACCTTGCAATGCGGAGAAATTACTGTTTGTGCATTTACAATATTCATTGATTTTTGCCATTGAAAAACGTCCAGAAATGATTGAAGCTACTGACTGAATGAAAGGAGCTGGCATCTCACTCTCTTTGAATCTTCTTTATCATGCTAAGAGGAGCAGGAAAAAGCAAAAAATTTCAGAATTGCACCTTGCAATGCGGAGAAATTACTGTTTGTGCATTTACAATATTCATTGATTTTTGCCATTGAAAAACGTCCAGAAATGATTGAAGCTACTGACTGAATGAAAGGAGCTGGCATCTCACTCTCTTTGAATCTTCTTTATCATGCTAAGAGGAGCAGGAAAAAGCAAAAAATTTCAGAATTGCACCTTGCAATGCGGAGAAATTACTGTTTGTGCATTTACAATATTCATTGATTTTTGCCATTGAAAAACATCATGTTATTCATATACCAGAAATGATTGAAGCTACTGACTGAATGAAAGGAGCTGGCATCTCACTCTCTTTGAATCTTCTTTATCATGCTAAGAGGAGCAGGAAAAAGCAAAAAATTTCAGAATTGCACCTTGCAATGCGGAGAAATTACTGTTTGTGCATTTACAATATTCATTGATTTTTGCCATTGAAAAACGTCCAGAAATGATTGAAGCTACTGACTGAATGAAAGGAACTGGCATCTCACTCTCTTTGAATCTTCTTTATCATGCTAAGAGGAGCAGGAAAAAGCAAAAAATTTCAGAATTGCACCTTGCAATGCGGAGAAATTACTGTTTGTGCATTTACAAAATTCATTGATTTTTGCCATTGAAAAACATGATGTTATTCATATACCAGAAATGTTTGAAGCTACTGACTGAATGAAAGGAGCTGACATCTCACTCTCTTTGAATCTTCTTTATCATGCTAAGAGGAGCAGGAAAAAGCAAAAAATTTCAGAATTGCACCTTGCAATGCGGAGAAATTACTGTTTGTGCATTTACAATATTCATTGATTTTTGCCATTGAAAAACGTCCAGAAATGATTGAAGCTACTGACTGAATGAAAGGAGCTGGCATCTCACTCTCTTTGAATCTTCTTTATCATGCTAAGAGGAGCAGGAAAAAGCAAAAAATTTCAGAATTGCACCTTGCAATGCGGAGAAATTACTGTTTGTGCATTTACAATATTCATTGATTTTTGCCATTGAAAAACATCATGTTATTCATATACCAGAAATGATTGAAGCTACTGACTGAATGAAAGGAGCTGGCATCTCACTCTCTTTGAATCTTCTTTATCATGCTAAGAGGAGCAGGAAAAAGCAAAAAATTTCAGAATTGCACCTTGCAATGTGGAGAAATTACTGTTTGTGCATTTACAATATTCATTGATTTTTACCATTGAAAAACGTCCAGAAATGATTGAAGCTACTGACTGAATGAAAGTAGCTGGCATCTCACTCTCTTTGAATCTTCTTTATCATGCTAAGAGGAGCAGGAAAAAGCAAAAAATTTCAGACTTGCACCTTGCAATGCGGAGAAATTACTGTTTGTGCATTTACAATATTCATTGATTTTTGCCATTGAAAAACATCATGTTATTCATATACCAGAAATGTTTGAAGCTACTGACTGAATGAAAGGAGCTGGCATCTCACTCTCTTTGAATCTTCTTTATCATGCTAAGAGGAGCAGGAAAAAGCAAAAAATTTCAGAATTGCACCTTGCAATGCGGAGAAATTACTGTTTGTGCATTTACAATATTCATTGATTTTTGCCATTGAAAAACGTCCAGAAATGATTGAAGCTACTGACTGAATGAAAGGAGCTGGCATCTCACTCTCTTTGAATCTTGTTTATCATGCTAAGAGGAGCAGGAAAAAGCAAAAAATTTCAGAATTGCACCTTGCAATGCGGAGAAATTACTGTTTGTGCATTTACAATATTCATTGATTTTTGCCATTGAAAAACGTCCAGAAATGATTGAAGCTACTGACTGAATGAAAGGAGCTGGCATCTCACTCTCTTTGAAACTTCTTTATCATGCTAAGAGGAGCAGGAAAAAGCAAAAAAATTCAGAATTGCACCTTGCAATGCGGAGAAATTACTGTTTGTGCATTTACAATATTCATTGATTTTTGCCATTGAAAAACATCATGTTATTCATATACCAGAAATGATTGAAGCTACTGACTGAATGAAAGGAGCTGGCATCTCACTCTCTTTGAATCTTCTTTATCATGCTAAGAGGAGCAGGAAAAAGCAAAAAATTTCAGAATTGCACCTTGCAATGCGGAGAAATTACTGTTTGTGCATTTACAATATTCATTGATTTTTGCCATTGAAAAACGTCCAGAAATGATTGAAGCTACTGACTGAATGAAAGGAACTGGCATCTCACTCTCTTTGAATCTTCTTTATCATGCTAAGAGGAGCAGGAAAAAGCAAAAAATTTCAGAATTGCACCTTGCAATGCGGAGAAATTACTGTTTGTGCATTTACAAAATTCATTGATTTTTGCCATTGAAAAACATCATGTTATTCATATACCAGAAATGTTTGAAGCTACTGACTGAATGAAAGGAGCTGACATCTCACTCTCTTTGAATCTTCTTTATCATGCTAAGAGGAGCAGGAAAAAGCAAAAAATTTCAGAATTGCACCTTGCAATGCGGAGAAATTACTGTTTGTGCATTTACAATATTCATTGATTTTTGCCATTGAAAAACGTCCAGAAATGATTGAAGCTACTGACTGAATGAAAGGAGCTGGCATCTCACTCTCTTTGAATCTTCTTTATCATGCTAAGAGGAGCAGGAAAAAGCAAAAAATTTCAGAATTGCACCTTGCAATGCGGAGAAATTACTGTTTGTGCATTTACAATATTCATTGATTTTTGCCATTGAAAAACATCATGTTATTCATATACCAGAAATGTTTGAAGCTGCTGACTGAATGAAAGGAGCTGGCATCTCACTCTCTTTGAATCTTCTTTATCATGCTAAGAGGAGCAGGAAAAAGCAAAAAATTTCAGAATTGCACCTTGCAATGCGGAGAAATTACTGTTTGTGCATTTACAATATTCATTGATTTTTGCCATTGAAAAACATCATGTTATTCATATACCAGAAATGATTGAAGCTACTGACTGAATGAAAGGAGCTGGCATCTCACTCTCTTTGAATCTTCTTTATCATGCTAAGAGGAGCAGGAAAAAGCAAAAAATTTCAGAATTGCACCTTGCAATGCGGAGAAATTACTGTTTGTGCATTTACAATATTCATTGATTTTTGCCATTGAAAAACGTCCAGAAATGATTGAAGCTACTGACTGAATGAAAGGAGCTGGCATCTCACTCTCTTTGAATCTTCTTTATCATGCTAAGAGGAGCAGGAAAAAGCAAAAAATTTCAGAATTGCACCTTGCAATGCGGAGAAATTACTGTTTGTGCATTTACAATATTCATTGATTTTTGCCATTGAAAAACGTCCAGAAATGATTGAAGCTACTGACTGAATGAAAGGAACTGGCATCTCACTCTCTTTGAATCTTCTTTATCATGCTAAGAGGAGCAGGAAAAAGCAAAAAATTTCAGAATTGCACCTTGCAATGCGGAGAAATTACTGTTTGTGCATTTACAAAATTCATTGATTTTTGCCATTGAAAAACATCATGTTATTCATATACCAGAAATGTTTGAAGCTACTGACTGAATGAAAGGAGCTGGCATCTCACTCTCTTTGAATCTTCTTTATCATGCTAAGAGGAGCAGGAAAAAGCAAAAAATTTCAGAATTGCACCTTGCAATGCGGAGAAATTACTGTTTGTGCATTTACAATATTCATTGATTTTTGCCATTGAAAAACGTCCAGAAATGATTGAAGCTACTGACTGAATGAAAGGAGCTGGCATCTCACTCTCTTTGAATCTTCTTTATCATGCTAAGAGGAGCAGGAAAAAGCAAAAAATTTCAGAATTGCACCTTGCAATGCGGAGAAATTACTGTTTGTGCATTTACAATATTCATTGATTTTTGCCATTGAAAAACGTCCAGAAATGATTGAAGCTACTGACTGAATGAAAGGAACTGGCATCTCACTCTCTTTGAATCTTCTTTATCATGCTAAGAGGAGCAGGAAAAAGCAAAAAATTTCAGAATTGCACCTTGCAATGCGGAGAAATTACTGTTTGTGCATTTACAAAATTCATTGATTTTTGCCATTGAAAAACATCATGTTATTCATATACCAGAAATGTTTGAAGCTACTGACTGAATGAAAGGAGCTGACATCTCACTCTCTTTGAATCTTCTTTATCATGCTAAGAGGAGCAGGAAAAAGCAAAAAATTTCAGAATTGCACCTTGCAATGCGGAGAAATTACTGTTTGTGCATTTACAATATTCATTGATTTTTGCCATTGAAAAACGTCCAGAAATGATTGAAGCTACTGACTGAATGAAAGGAGCTGGCATCTCACTCTCTTTGAATCTTCTTTATCATGCTAAGAGGAGCAGGAAAAAGCAAAAAATTTCAGAATTGCACCTTGCAATGCGGAGAAATTACTGTTTGTGCATTTACAATATTCATTGATTTTTGCCATTGAAAAACATCATGTTATTCATATACCAGAAATGATTGAAGCTACTGACTGAATGAAAGGAGCTGGCATCTCACTCTCTTTGAATCTTCTTTATCATGCTAAGAGGAGCAGGAAAAAGCAAAAAATTTCAGAATTGCACCTTGCAATGTGGAGAAATTACTGTTTGTGCATTTACAATATTCATTGATTTTTACCATTGAAAAACGTCCAGAAATGATTGAAGCTACTGACTGAATGAAAGTAGCTGGCATCTCACTCTCTTTGAATCTTCTTTATCATGCTAAGAGGAGCAGGAAAAAGCAAAAAATTTCAGACTTGCACCTTGCAATGCGGAGAAATTACTGTTTGTGCATTTACAATATTCATTGATTTTTGCCATTGAAAAACATCATGTTATTCATATACCAGAAATGTTTGAAGCTACTGACTGAATGAAAGGAGCTGGCATCTCACTCTCTTTGAATCTTCTTTATCATGCTAAGAGGAGCAGGAAAAAGCAAAAAATTTCAGAATTGCACCTTGCAATGCGGAGAAATTACTGTTTGTGCATTTACAATATTCATTGATTTTTGCCATTGAAAAACGTCCAGAAATGATTGAAGCTACTGACTGAATGAAAGGAGCTGGCATCTCACTCTCTTTGAATCTTGTTTATCATGCTAAGAGGAGCAGGAAAAAGCAAAAAATTTCAGAATTGCACCTTGCAATGCGGAGAAATTACTGTTTGTGCATTTAAAATATTCATTGATTTTTGCCATTGAAAAACGTCCAGAAATGATTGAAGCTACTGACTGAATGAAAGGAGCTGGCATCTCACTCTCTTTGAAACTTCTTTATCATGCTAAGAGGAGCAGGAAAAAGCAAAAAAATTCAGAATTGCACCTTGCAATGCGGAGAAATTACTGTTTGTGCATTTACAATATTCATTGATTTTTGCCATTGAAAAACATCATGTTATTCATATACCAGAAATGATTGAAGCTACTGACTGAATGAAAGGAGCTGGCATCTCACTCTCTTTGAATCTTCTTTATCATGCTAAGAGGAGCAGGAAAAAGCAAAAAATTTCAGAATTGCACCTTGCAATGCGGAGAAATTACTGTTTGTGCATTTACAATATTCATTGATTTTTGCCATTGAAAAACGTCCAGAAATGATTGAAGCTACTGACTGAATGAAAGGAACTGGCATCTCACTCTCTTTGAATCTTCTTTATCATGCTAAGAGGAGCAGGAAAAAGCAAAAAATTTCAGAATTGCACCTTGCAATGCGGAGAAATTGCTGTTTGTGCATTTACAAAATTCATTGATTTTTGCCATTGAAAAACATCATGTTATTCATATACCAGAAATGTTTGAAGCTACTGACTGAATGAAAGGAGCTGACATCTCACTCTCTTTGAATCTTCTTTATCATGCTAAGAGGAGCAGGAAAAAGCAAAAAATTTCAGAATTGCACCTTGCAATGCGGAGAAATTACTGTTTGTGCATTTACAATATTCATTGATTTTTGCCATTGAAAAACGTCCAGAAATGATTGAAGCTACTGACTGAATGAAAGGAGCTGGCATCTCACTCTCTTTGAATCTTCTTTATCATGCTAAGAGGAGCAGGAAAAAGCAAAAAATTTCAGAATTGCACCTTGCAATGCGGAGAAATTACTGTTTGTGCATTTACAATATTCATTGATTTTTGCCATTGAAAAACATCATGTTATTCATATACCAGAAATGTTTGAAGCTACTGACTGAATGAAAGGAGCTGGCATCTCACTCTCTTTGAATCTTCTTTATCATGCTAAGAGGAGCAGGAAAAAGCAAAAAATTTCAGAATTGCACCTTGCAATGCGGAGAAATTACTGTTTGTGCATTTACAATATTCATTGATTTTTGCCATTGAAAAACATCATGTTATTCATATACCAGAAATGATTGAAGCTACTGACTGAATGAAAGGAGCTGGCATCTCACTCTCTTTGAATCTTCTTTATCATGCTAAGAGGAGCAGGAAAAAGCAAAAAATTTCAGAATTGCACCTTGCAATGCGGAGAAATTACTGTTTGTGCATTTACAATATTCATTGATTTTTGCCATTGAAAAACGTCCAGAAATGATTGAAGCTACTGACTGAATGAAAGGAGCTGGCATCTCACTCTCTTTGAATCTTCTTTATCATGCTAAGAGGAGCAGGAAAAAGCAAAAAATTTCAGAATTGCACCTTGCAATGCGGAGAAATTACTGTTTGTGCATTTACAATATTCATTGATTTTTGCCATTGAAAAACGTCCAGAAATGATTGAAGCTACTGACTGAATGAAAGGAGCTGGCATCTCACTCTCTTTGAATCTTCTTTATCATGCTAAGAGGAGCAGGAAAAAGCAAAAAATTTCAGAATTGCACCTTGCAATGCGGAGAAATTACTGTTTGTGCATTTACAATATTCATTGATTTTTGCCATTGAAAAACATCATGTTATTCATATACCAGAAATGATTGAAGCTACTGACTGAATGAAAGGAGCTGGCATCTCACTCTCTTTGAATCTTCTTTATCATGCTAAGAGGAGCAGGAAAAAGCAAAAAATTTCAGAATTGCACCTTGCAATGCGGAGAAATTACTGTTTGTGCATTTACAATATTCATTGATTTTTGCCATTGAAAAACGTCCAGAAATGATTGAAGCTACTGACTGAATGAAAGGAACTGGCATCTCACTCTCTTTGAATCTTCTTTATCATGCTAAGAGGAGCAGGAAAAAGCAAAAAATTTCAGAATTGCACCTTGCAATGCGGAGAAATTACTGTTTGTGCATTTACAAAATTCATTGATTTTTGCCATTGAAAATCATCATGTTATTCATATACCAGAAATGTTTGAAGCTACTGACTGAATGAAAGGAGCTGACATCTCACTCTCTTTGAATCTTCTTTATCATGCTAAGAGGAGCAGGAAAAAGCAAAAAATTTCAGAATTGCACCTTGCAATGCGGAGAAATTACTGTTTGTGCATTTACAATATTCATTGATTTTTGCCATTGAAAAACGTCCAGAAATGATTGAAGCTACTGACTGAATGAAAGGAGCTGGCATCTCACTCTCTTTGAATCTTCTTTATCATGCTAAGAGGAGCAGGAAAAAGCAAAAAATTTCAGAATTGCACCTTGCAATGCGGAGAAATTACTGTTTGTGCATTTACAATATTCATTGATTTTTGCCATTGAAAAACGTCCAGAAATGATTGAAGCTACTGACTGAATGAAAGGAGCTGGCATCTCACTCTCTTTGAATCTTCTTTATCATGCTAAGAGGAGCAGGAAAAAGCAAAAAATTTCAGAATTGCACCTTGCAATGCGGAGAAATTACTGTTTGTGCATTTACAATATTCATTGATTTTTGCCATTGAAAAACATCATGTTATTCATATACCAGAAATGATTGAAGCTACTGACTGAATGAAAGGAGCTGGCATCTCACTCTCTTTGAATCTTCTTTATCATGCTAAGAGGAGCAGGAAAAAGCAAAAAATTTCAGAATTGCACCTTGCAATGCGGAGAAATTACTGTTTGTGCATTTACAATATTCATTGATTTTTGCCATTGAAAAACGTCCAGAAATGATTGAAGCTACTGACTGAATGAAAGGAACTGGCATCTCACTCTCTTTGAATCTTCTTTATCATGCTAAGAGGAGCAGGAAAAAGCAAAAAATTTCAGAATTGCACCTTGCAATGCGGAGAAATTACTGTTTGTGCATTTACAAAATTCATTGATTTTTGCCATTGAAAAACATCATGTTATTCATATACCAGAAATGTTTGAAGCTACTGACTGAATGAAAGGAGCTGACATCTCACTCTCTTTGAATCTTCTTTATCATGCTAAGAGGAGCAGGAAAAAGCAAAAAATTTCAGAATTGCACCTTGCAATGCGGAGAAATTACTGTTTGTGCATTTACAATATTCATTGATTTTTGCCATTGAAAAACGTCCAGAAATGATTGAAGCTACTGACTGAATGAAAGGAGCTGGCATCTCACTCTCTTTGAATCTTCTTTATCATGCTAAGAGGAGCAGGAAAAAGCAAAAAATTTCAGAATTGCACCTTGCAATGCGGAGAAATTACTGTTTGTGCATTTACAATATTCATTGATTTTTGCCATTGAAAAACATCATGTTATTCATATACCAGAAATGATTGAAGCTACTGACTGAATGAAAGGAGCTGGCATCTCACTCTCTTTGAATCTTCTTTATCATGCTAAGAGGAGCAGGAAAAAGCAAAAAATTTCAGAATTGCACCTTGCAATGTGGAGAAATTACTGTTTGTGCATTTACAATATTCATTGATTTTTACCATTGAAAAACGTCCAGAAATGATTGAAGCTACTGACTGAATGAAAGTAGCTGGCATCTCACTCTCTTTGAATCTTCTTTATCATGCTAAGAGGAGCAGGAAAAAGCAAAAAATTTCAGACTTGCACCTTGCAATGCGGAGAAATTACTGTTTGTGCATTTACAATATTCATTGATTTTTGCCATTGAAAAACATCATGTTATTCATATACCAGAAATGTTTGAAGCTACTGACTGAATGAAAGGAGCTGGCATCTCACTCTCTTTGAATCTTCTTTATCATGCTAAGAGGAGCAGGAAAAAGCAAAAAATTTCAGAATTGCACCTTGCAATGCGGAGAAATTACTGTTTGTGCATTTACAATATTCATTGATTTTTGCCATTGAAAAACGTCCAGAAATGATTGAAGCTACTGACTGAATGAAAGGAGCTGGCATCTCACTCTCTTTGAATCTTGTTTATCATGCTAAGAGGAGCAGGAAAAAGCAAAAAATTTCAGAATTGCACCTTGCAATGCGGAGAAATTACTGTTTGTGCATTTACAATATTCATTGATTTTTGCCATTGAAAAACGTCCAGAAATGATTGAAGCTACTGACTGAATGAAAGGAGCTGGCATCTCACTCTCTTTGAAACTTCTTTATCATGCTAAGAGGAGCAGGAAAAAGCAAAAAAATTCAGAATTGCACCTTGCAATGCGGAGAAATTACTGTTTGTGCATTTACAATATTCATTGATTTTTGCCATTGAAAAACATCATGTTATTCATATACCAGAAATGATTGAAGCTACTGACTGAATGAAAGGAGCTGGCATCTCACTCTCTTTGAATCTTCTTTATCATGCTAAGAGGAGCAGGAAAAAGCAAAAAATTTCAGAATTGCACCTTGCAATGCGGAGAAATTACTGTTTGTGCATTTACAATATTCATTGATTTTTGCCATTGAAAAACGTCCAGAAATGATTGAAGCTACTGACTGAATGAAAGGAACTGGCATCTCACTCTCTTTGAATCTTCTTTATCATGCTAAGAGGAGCAGGAAAAAGCAAAAAATTTCAGAATTGCACCTTGCAATGCGGAGAAATTACTGTTTGTGCATTTACAAAATTCATTGATTTTTGCCATTGAAAAACATCATGTTATTCATATACCAGAAATGTTTGAAGCTACTGACTGAATGAAAGGAGCTGACATCTCACTCTCTTTGAATCTTCTTTATCATGCTAAGAGGAGCAGGAAAAAGCAAAAAATTTCAGAATTGCACCTTGCAATGCGGAGAAATTACTGTTTGTGCATTTACAATATTCATTGATTTTTGCCATTGAAAAACGTCCAGAAATGATTGAAGCTACTGACTGAATGAAAGGAGCTGGCATCTCACTCTCTTTGAATCTTCTTTATCATGCTAAGAGGAGCAGGAAAAAGCAAAAAATTTCAGAATTGCACCTTGCAATGCGGAGAAATTACTGTTTGTGCATTTACAATATTCATTGATTTTTGCCATTGAAAAACATCATGTTATTCATATACCAGAAATGTTTGAAGCTACTGACTGAATGAAAGGAGCTGGCATCTCACTCTCTTTGAATCTTCTTTATCATGCTAAGAGGAGCAGGAAAAAGCAAAAAATTTCAGAATTGCACCTTGCAATGCGGAGAAATTACTGTTTGTGCATTTACAATATTCATTGATTTTTGCCATTGAAAAACATCATGTTATTCATATACCAGAAATGATTGAAGCTACTGACTGAATGAAAGGAGCTGGCATCTCACTCTCTTTGAATCTTCTTTATCATGCTAAGAGGAGCAGGAAAAAGCAAAAAATTTCAGAATTGCACCTTGCAATGCGGAGAAATTACTGTTTGTGCATTTACAATATTCATTGATTTTTGCCATTGAAAAACGTCCAGAAATGATTGAAGCTACTGACTGAATGAAAGGAGCTGGCATCTCACTCTCTTTGAATCTTCTTTATCATGCTAAGAGGAGCAGGAAAAAGCAAAAAATTTCAGAATTGCACCTTGCAATGCGGAGAAATTACTGTTTGTGCATTTACAATATTCATTGATTTTTGCCATTGAAAAACGTCCAGAAATGATTGAAGCTACTGACTGAATGAAAGGAACTGGCATCTCACTCTCTTTGAATCTTCTTTATCATGCTAAGAGGAGCAGGAAAAAGCAAAAAATTTCAGAATTGCACCTTGCAATGCGGAGAAATTACTGTTTGTGCATTTACAAAATTCATTGATTTTTGCCATTGAAAAACATCATGTTATTCATATACCAGAAATGTTTGAAGCTACTGACTGAATGAAAGGAGCTGGCATCTCACTCTCTTTGAATCTTCTTTATCATGCTAAGAGGAGCAGGAAAAAGCAAAAAATTTCAGAATTGCACCTTGCAATGCGGAGAAATTACTGTTTGTGCATTTACAATATTCATTGATTTTTGCCATTGAAAAACGTCCAGAAATGATTGAAGCTACTGACTGAATGAAAGGAGCTGGCATCTCACTCTCTTTGAATCTTCTTTATCATGCTAAGAGGAGCAGGAAAAAGCAAAAAATTTCAGAATTGCACCTTGCAATGCGGAGAAATTACTGTTTGTGCATTTACAATATTCATTGATTTTTGCCATTGAAAAACGTCCAGAAATGATTGAAGCTACTGACTGAATGAAAGGAACTGGCATCTCACTCTCTTTGAATCTTCTTTATCATGCTAAGAGGAGCAGGAAAAAGCAAAAAATTTCAGAATTGCACCTTGCAATGCGGAGAAATTACTGTTTGTGCATTTACAAAATTCATTGATTTTTGCCATTGAAAAACATCATGTTATTCATATACCAGAAATGTTTGAAGCTACTGACTGAATGAAAGGAGCTGACATCTCACTCTCTTTGAATCTTCTTTATCATGCTAAGAGGAGCAGGAAAAAGCAAAAAATTTCAGAATTGCACCTTGCAATGCGGAGAAATTACTGTTTGTGCATTTACAATATTCATTGATTTTTGCCATTGAAAAACGTCCAGAAATGATTGAAGCTACTGACTGAATGAAAGGAGCTGGCATCTCACTCTCTTTGAATCTTCTTTATCATGCTAAGAGGAGCAGGAAAAAGCAAAAAATTTCAGAATTGCACCTTGCAATGCGGAGAAATTACTGTTTGTGCATTTACAATATTCATTGATTTTTGCCATTGAAAAACATCATGTTATTCATATACCAGAAATGTTTGAAGCTACTGACTGAATGAAAGGAGCTGGCATCTCACTCTCTTTGAATCTTCTTTATCATGCTAAGAGGAGCAGGAAAAAGCAAAAAATTTCAGAATTGCACCTTGCAATGCGGAGAAATTACTGTTTGTGCATTTACAATATTCATTGATTTTTGCCATTGAAAAACATCATGTTATTCATATACCAGAAATGATTGAAGCTACTGACTGAATGAAAGGAGCTGGCATCTCACTCTCTTTGAATCTTCTTTATCATGCTAAGAGGAGCAGGAAAAAGCAAAAAATTTCAGAATTGCACCTTGCAATGCGGAGAAATTACTGTTTGTGCATTTACAATATTCATTGATTTTTGCCATTGAAAAACGTCCAGAAATGATTGAAGCTACTGACTGAATGAAAGGAGCTGGCATCTCACTCTCTTTGAATCTTCTTTATCATGCTAAGAGGAGCAGGAAAAAGCAAAAAATTTCAGAATTGCACCTTGCAATGCGGAGAAATTACTGTTTGTGCATTTACAATATTCATTGATTTTTGCCATTGAAAAACGTCCAGAAATAATTGAAGCTACTGACTGAATGAAAGGAGCTGGCATCTCACTCTCTTTGAATCTTCTTTATCATGCTAAGAGGAGCAGGAAAAAGCAAAAAATTTCACAATTGCACCTTGCAATTCGGAGAAATTACTGTTTGTGCATTTACAATATTCATTGATTTTTGCCATTGAAAAACATCATGTTATTCATATACCAGAAATGATTGAAGCTACTGACTGAATGAAAGGAGCTGGCATCTCGCTCTCTTTGAATCTTCTTTATCATGCTAAGAGGAGCAGGAAAAAGCAAAAAATTTCAGAATTGCACCTTGCAATGCGGAGAAATTACTGTTTGTGCATTTACAATATTCATTGATTTTTGCCATTGAAAAACGTCCAGAAATGATTGAAGCTACTGACTGAATGAAAGGAGCTGGCATCTCACTCTCTTTGAATCTTCTTTATCATGCTAAGAGGAGCAGGAAAAAGCAAAAAATTTCAGAATTGCACCTTGCAATGTGGAGAAATTACTGTTTGTGCATTTACAATATTCATTGATTTTTGCCATTGAAAAACATCATGTTATTCATATACCAGAAATGATTGAAGCTACTGACTGAATGAAAGGAGCTGGCATCTCACTCTCTTTGAATCTTCTTTATCATGCTAAGAGGAGCAGGAAAAAGCAAAAAATTTCAGAATTGCACCTTGCAATGCGGAGAAATTACTGTTTGTGCATTTACAATATTCATTGATTTTTGCCATTGAAAAACGTCCAGAAATGATTGAAGCTACTGACTGAATGAAAGGAGCTGGCATCTCACTCTCTTTGAATCTTCTTTATCATGCTAAGAGGAGCAGGAAAAAGCAAAAAATTTCAGAATTGCACCTTGCAATGCGGAGAAATTACTGTTTGTGCTTTTACAATATTCATTGATTTTTGCCATTGAAAAACATCATGTTATTCATATACCAGAAATGTTTGAAGCTACTGACTGAATGAAAGGAGCTGGCATCTAACTCTCTTTGAATCTTCTTTATCATGCTAAGAGGAGCAGGAAAAAGCAAAAAATTTCAGAATTGCACCTTGCAATGCGGAGAAATTACTGTTTGTGCATTTACAATATTCATTGATTTTTGCCATTGAAAAACGTCCAGAAATGATTGAAGCTACTGACTGAATGAAAGGAACTGGCATCTCACTCTCTTTGAATCTTCTTTATCATGCTAAGAGGAGCAGGAAAAAGCAAAAAATTTCAGAATTGCACCTTGCAATGCGGAGAAATTACTGTTTGTGCATTTACAATATTCATTGATTTTTGCCATTGAAAAACATCATGTTATTCATATACCAGAAATGTTTGAAGCTACTGACTGAATGAAAGGAGCTGGCATCTCACTCTCTTTGAATCTTCTTTATCATGCTAAGAGGAGCAGGAAAAAGCAAAAAATTTCAGAATTGCAACTTGCAATGCGGAGAAATTACTGTTTGTATATTTACAATATTCATTGATTTTTGCCATTGAAAAACATCATGTTATTCATATACCAGAAATGATTGAAGCTACTGACTGAATGAAAGGAGCTGGCATCTCACTCTCTTTGAATCTTCTTTATCATGCTAAGAGGAGCAGGAAAAAGCAAAAAATTTCAGAATTGCACCTTGCAATGCGGAGAAATTACTGTTTGTGCATTTACAATATTCATTGATTTTTGCCATTGAAAAACGTCAAGAAATGATTGAAGCTACTGACTGAATGAAAGGAGCTGGCATCTCACTCTCTTTGAATCTTCTTTATCATGCTAAGAGGAGCAGGAAAAAGCAAAAAATTTCAGAATTGCACCTTGCAATGCGGAGAAATTACTGTTTGTGCTTTTACAATATTCATTGATTTTTGCCATTGAAAAACATCATGTTATTCATATACAAGAAATGTTTGAAGCTACTGACTGAATGAAAGGAGCTGGCATCTCACTCTCTTTGAATCTTCTTTATCATGCTAAGAGGAGCAGGAAAAAGCAAAAAATTTCAGAATTGCACCTTGCAATGCGGAGAAATTACTGTTTGTGCATTTACAATATTCATTGATTTTTGCCATTGAAAAACGTCCAGAAATGATTGAAGCTACTGACTGAATGAAAGGAGCTGGCATCTCACTCTCTTTGAATCTTCTTTATCATGCTAAGAGGAGCAGGAAAAAGCAAAAAATTTCAGAATTGCACCTTGCAATGCGGAGAAATTACTGTTTGTGCATTTACAATATTCATTGATTTTTGCCATTGAAAAACGTCCAGAAATGATTGAAGCTACTGACTGAATGAAAGGAGCTGGCATCTCACTCTCTTTGAATCTTCTTTATCATGCTAAGAGGAGCAGGAAAAAGCAAAAAATTTCAGAATTGCACCTTGCAATGCGGAGAAATTACTGTTTGTGCATTTACAATATTCATTGATTTTTGCCATTGAAAAACATCATGTTATTCATATACCAGAAATGATTGAAGCTACTGACTGAATGAAAGGAGCTGGCATCTTACTCTCTTTGAATCTTCTTTGTCATGCTAAGAGGAGCAGGAAAAAGCAAAAAATTTCAGAATTGCACCTTGCAATGCGGAGAAATTACTGTTTGTGCATTTACAATATTCATTGATTTT
The DNA here is from genome assembly GCF_046119375.1 of Phyllobates terribilis. Classification (NCBI taxonomy): domain Eukaryota; kingdom Metazoa; phylum Chordata; class Amphibia; order Anura; family Dendrobatidae; genus Phyllobates; species Phyllobates terribilis. Next base: position 107,451 of record NW_027364175.1, read on the forward strand.
TGCAATTGAAAAACGTCCAGAAATGATTGAAGCTACTGACTGAATGAAAGGAGCTGGCATCTCACTCTCTTTGAATCTTCTTTATCATGCTAAGAGGAGCAGGAAAAAGCAAAAAATTTCAGAATTGCACCTTGCAATGCGGAGAAATTACTGTTTGTGCATTTACAATATTCATTGATTTTTGCCATTGAAAAACGTCCAGAAATGATTGAAGCTACTGACTGAATGAAAGGAGCTGGCATCTCACTCTCTTTGAATCTTCTTTATCATGCTAAGAGGAGCAGGAAAAAGCAAAAAATTTCAGAATTGCACCTTGCAATGTGGAGAAATTACTGTTTGTGCATTTACAATATTCATTGATTTTTGCCATTGAAAAACATCATGTTATTCATATACCAGAAATGATTGAAGCTACTGACTGAATGAAAGGAGCTGGCATCTCACTCTCTTTGAATCTTCTTTATCATGCTAAGAGGAGCAGGAAAAAGCAAAAAATTTCAGAATTGCACCTTGCAATGCGGAGAAATTACTGTTTGTGCATTTACAATATTCATTGATTTTTGCCATTGAAAAACGTCCAGAAATGATTGAAGCTACTGACTGAATGAAAGGAGCTGGCATCTCACTCTCTTTGAATCTTCTTTATCATGCTAAGAGGAGCAGGAAAAAGCAAAAAATTTCAGAATTGCACCTTGCAATGCGGAGAAATTACTGTTTGTGCTTTTACAATATTCATTGATTTTTGCCATTGAAAAACATCATGTTATTCATATACCAGAAATGTTTGAAGCTACTGACTGAATGAAAGGAGCTGGCATCTAACTCTCTTTGAATCTTCTTTATCATGCTAAGAGGAGCAGGAAAAAGCAAAAAATTTCAGAATTGCACCTTGCAATGCGGAGAAATTACTGTTTGTGCATTTACAATATTCATTGATTTTTGCCATTGAAAAACGTCCAGAAATGATTGAAGCTACTGACTGAATGAAAGGAACTGGCATCTCACTCTCTTTGAATCTTCTTTATCATGCTAAGAGGAGCAGGAAAAAGCAAAAAATTTCAGAATTGCACCTTGCAATGCGGAGAAATTACTGTTTGTGCATTTACAATATTCATTGATTTTTGCCATTGAAAAACATCATGTTATTCATATACCAGAAATGTTTGAAGCTACTGACTGAATGAAAGGAGCTGGCATCTCACTCTCTTTGAATCTTCTTTATCATGCTAAGAGGAGCAGGAAAAAGCAAAAAATTTCAGAATTGCAACTTGCAATGCGGAGAAATTACTGTTTGTATATTTACAATATTCATTGATTTTTGCCATTGAAAAACATCATGTTATTCATATACCAGAAATGATTGAAGCTACTGACTGAATGAAAGGAGCTGGCATCTCACTCTCTTTGAATCTTCTTTATCATGCTAAGAGGAGCAGGAAAAAGCAAAAAATTTCAGAATTGCACCTTGCAATGCGGAGAAATTACTGTTTGTGCATTTACAATATTCATTGATTTTTGCCATTGAAAAACGTCAAGAAATGATTGAAGCTACTGACTGAATGAAAGGAGCTGGCATCTCACTCTCTTTGAATCTTCTTTATCATGCTAAGAGGAGCAGGAAAAAGCAAAAAATTTCAGAATTGCACCTTGCAATGCGGAGAAATTACTGTTTGTGCTTTTACAATATTCATTGATTTTTGCCATTGAAAAACATCATGTTATTCATATACAAGAAATGTTTGAAGCTACTGACTGAATGAAAGGAGCTGGCATCTCACTCTCTTTGAATCTTCTTTATCATGCTAAGAGGAGCAGGAAAAAGCAAAAAATTTCAGAATTGCACCTTGCAATGCGGAGAAATTACTGTTTGTGCATTTACAATATTCATTGATTTTTGCCATTGAAAAACGTCCAGAAATGATTGAAGCTACTGACTGAATGAAAGGAGCTGGCATCTCACTCTCTTTGAATCTTCTTTATCATGCTAAGAGGAGCAGGAAAAAGCAAAAAATTTCAGAATTGCACCTTGCAATGCGGAGAAATTACTGTTTGTGCATTTACAATATTCATTGATTTTTGCCATTGAAAAACGTCCAGAAATGATTGAAGCTACTGACTGAATGAAAGGAGCTGGCATCTCACTCTCTTTGAATCTTCTTTATCATGCTAAGAGGAGCAGGAAAAAGCAAAAAATTTCAGAATTGCACCTTGCAATGCGGAGAAATTACTGTTTGTGCATTTACAATATTCATTGATTTTTGCCATTGAAAAACATCATGTTATTCATATACCAGAAATGATTGAAGCTACTGACTGAATGAAAGGAGCTGGCATCTTACTCTCTTTGAATCTTCTTTGTCATGCTAAGAGGAGCAGGAAAAAGCAAAAAATTTCAGAATTGCACCTTGCAATGCGGAGAAATTACTGTTTGTGCATTTACAATATTCATTGATTTTTGCAATTGAAAAACGTCCAGAAATGATTGAAGCTACTGACTGAATGAAAGGAGCTGGCATCTCACTCTCTTTGAATCTTCTTTATCATGCTAAGAGGAGCAGGAAAAAGCAAAAAATTTCAGAATTGCACCTTGCAATGCGGAGAAATTACTGTTTGTGCATTTACAATATTCATTGATTTTTGCCATTGAAAAACGTCCAGAAATGATTGAAGCTACTGACTGAATGAAAGGAGCTGGCATCTCACTCTCTTTGAATCTTCTTTATCATGCTAAGAGGAGCAGGAAAAAGCAAAAAATTTCAGAATTGCACCTTGCAATGCGGAGAAATTACTGTTTGTGCATTTACAATATTCATTGATTTTTGCCATTGAAAAACGTCCAGAAATGATTGAAGCTACTGACTGAATGAAAGGAGCTGGCATCTCACTCTCTTTGAATCTTCTTTATCATGCTAAGAGGAGCAGGAAAAAGCAAAAAATTTCAGAATTGCACCTTGCAATGCGGAGAAATTACTGTTTGTGCATTTACAATATTCATTGATTTTTGCCATTGAAAAACATCATGTTATTCATATACCAGAAATGTTTGAAGCTACTGACTGAATGAAAGGAGCTGGCATCTCACTCTCTTTGAATCTTCTTTATCATGCTAAGAGGAGCAGGAAAAAGCAAAAAATTTCAGAATTGCACCTTGCAATGCGGAGAAATTACTGTTTGTGCATTTACAATATTCATTGATTTTTGCCATTGAAAAACATCATGTTATTCATATACCAGAAATGTTTGAAGCTACTGACTGAATGAAAGGAGCTGGCATCTCACTCTCTTTGAATCTTCTTTATCATGCTAAGAGGAGCAGGAAAAAGCAAAAAATTTCAGAATTGCACCTTGCAATGTGGAGAAATTACTGTTTGTGCATTTACAATATTCATTGATTTTTACCATTGAAAAACGTCCAGAAATGATTGAAGCTACTGACTGAATGAAAGTAGCTGGCATCTCACTCTCTTTGAATCTTCTTTACCATGCTAAGAGGAGCAGGAAAAAGCAAAAAATTTCAGACTTGCACCTTGCAATGCGGAGAAATTACTGTTTGTGCATTTACAATATTCATTGATTTTTGCCATTGAAAAACATCATGTTATTCATATACCGGAAATGTTTGAAGCTACTGACTGAATGAAAGGAGCTGGCATCTCACTCTCTTTGAATCTTCTTTATCATGCTAAGAGGAGCAGGAAAAAGCAAAAAATTTCAGAATTGCACCTTGCAATGCGGAGAAATTACTGTTTGTGCATTTACAATATTCATTGATTTTTGCCATTGAAAAACGTCCAGAAATGATTGAAGCTACTGACTGAATGAAAGGAGCTGGCATCTCACTCTCTTTGAATCTTCTTTATCATGCTAAGAGGAGCAGGAAAAAGCAAAAAATTTCAGAATTGCACCTTGCAATGCGGAGAAATTACTGTTTGTGCATTTACAATATTCATTGATTTTTGCCATTGAAAAACGTCCAGAAATGATTGAAGCTACTGACTGAATGAAAGGAGCTGGCATCTCACTCTCTTTGAATCTTCTTTATCATGCTAAGAGGAGCAGGAAAAATCAAAAAATTTCAGAATTGCACCTTGCAATGCGGAGAAATTACTGTTTGTGCATTTACAATATTCATTGATTTTTGCCATTGAAAAACATGTTATTCATATACCAGAAATGTTTGAAGCTACTGACTGAATGAAAGGAGCTGGCACCTCACTCTCTTTGAATCTTCTTTATCATGCTAAGAGGAGCGGGAAAAAGCAAAAAATTTCAGAATTGCACCTTGCAATGCGGAGAAATTACTGTTTGTGCATTTACAATATTCATTGATTTTTGCCATTGAAAAACATCCAGAAATGATTGAAGGTACTGACTGAATGAAAGGAGCTGGCATCTCACTCTCTTTGAATCTTCTTTATCATGCTAAGAGGAGCAGGAAAAAGCAAAAAATTTCAGAATTGCACCTTGCAATGCGGAGAAATTACTGTTTGTGCATTTACAATATTCATTGATTTTTGCCATTGAAAAACGTCCAGAAATGATTGAAGCTACTGACTGAATGAAAGGAGCTGGCATCTCACTCTCTTTGAATCTTCTTTATCATGCTAAGAGGAGCAGGAAAAAGCAAAAAATTTCAGAATTGCACCTTGCAATGCGGAGAAATTACTGTTTGTGCTTTTACAATATTCATTGATTTTTGCCATTGAAAAACATCATGTTATTCATATACCAGAAATGTTTGAAGCTACTGACTGAATGAAAGGAGCTGGCATCTAACTCTCTTTGAATCTTCTTTATCATGCTAAGAGGAGCAGGAAAAAGCAAAAAATTTCAGAATTGCACCTTGCAATGCGGAGAAATTACTGTTTGTGCATTTACAATATTCATTGATTTTTGCCATTGAAAAACGTCCAGAAATGATTGAAGCTACTGACTGAATGAAAGGAGCTGGCATCTCACTCTCTTTGAATCTTCTTTATCATGCTAAGAGGAGCAGGAAAAAGCAAAAAATTTCAGAATTGCACCTTGCAATGCGGAGAACTTACTGTTTGTGCATTTACAATATTCATTGATTTTTGCCATTGAAAAACGTCCAGAAATGATTGAAGCTACTGACTGAATGAAAGGAGCTGGCATCTCACTCTCTTTGAATCTTCTTTATCATGCTAAGAGGAGCAGGAAAAAGCAAAAAATTTCAGAATTGCAACTTGCAATGCGGAGAAATTACTGTTTGTGCATTTACAATATTCATTGATTTTTGCCATTGAAAAACATCATGTTATTCATATACCAGAAATGATTGAAGCTACTGACTGAATGAAAGGAGCTGGCATCTCACTCTCTTTGAATCTTCTTTATCATGCTAAGAGGAGCAGGAAAAAGCAAAAAATTTCAGAATTGCACCTTGCAATGCGGAGAAATTACTGTTTGTGCATTTACAATATTCATTGATTTTTGCCATTGAAAAACGTCCAGAAATGATTGAAGCTACTGACTGAATGAAAGGAGCTGGCATCTCACTCTCTTTGAATCTTCTTTATCATGCTAAGAGGAGCAGGAAAAAGCAAAAAATTTCAGAATTGCACCTTGCAATGCGGAGAAATTACTGTTTGTGCTTTTACAATATTCATTGATTTTTGCCATTGAAAAACATCATGTTATTCATATACAAGAAATGTTTGAAGCTACTGACTGAATGAAAGGAGCTGGCATCTCACTCTCTTTGAATCTTCTTTATCATGCTAAGAGGAGCAGGAAAAAGCAAAAAATTTCAGAATTGCACCTTGCAATGCGGAGAAATTACTGTTTGTGCATTTACAATATTCATTGATTTTTGCCATTGAAAAACGTCCAGAAATGATTGAAGCTACTGACTGAATGAAAGGAGCTGGCATCTCACTCTCTTTGAATCTTCTTTATCATGCTAAGAGGAGCAGGAAAAAGCAAAAAATTTCAGAATTGCACCTTGCAATGCGGAGAAATTACTGTTTGTGCATTTACAATATTCATTGATTTTTGCCATTGAAAAACGTCCAGAAATGATTGAAGCTACTGACTGAATGAAAGGAGCTGGCATCTCACTCTCTTTGAATCTTCTTTATCATGCTAAGAGGAGCAGGAAAAAGCAAAAAATTTCAGAATTGCACCTTGCAATGCGGAGAAATTACTGTTTGTGCATTTACAATATTCATTGATTTTTGCCATTGAAAAACATCATGTTATTCATATACCAGAAATGATTGAAGCTACTGACTGAATGAAAGGAGCTGGCATCTTACTCTCTTTGAATCTTCTTTGTCATGCTAAGAGGAGCAGGAAAAAGCAAAAAATTTCAGAATTGCACCTTGCAATGCGGAGAAATTACTGTTTGTGCATTTACAATATTCATTGATTTTTGCCATTGAAAAACGTCCAGAAATGATTGAAGCTACTGACTGAATGAAAGGAGCTGGCATCTCACTCTCTTTGAATCTTCTTTATCATGCTAAGAGGAGCAGGAAAAAGCAAAAAATTTCAGAATTGCACCTTGCAATGCGGAGAAATTACTGTTTGTGCATTTACAATATTCATTGATTTTTGCCATTGAAAAACGTCCAGAAATGATTGAAGCTACTGACTGAATGAAAGGAGCTGGCATCTCACTATCTTTGAATCTTCTTTATCATGCTAAGAGGAGCAGGAAAAAGCAAAAAATTTCAGAATTGCACCTTGCAATGCGGAGAAATTACTGTTTGTGCATTTACAATATTCATTGATTTTTGCCATTGAAAAACGTCCAGAAATGATTGAAGCTACTGACTGAATGAAAGGAGCTGGCATCTCACTCTCTTTGAATCTTCTTTATCATGCTAAGAGGAGCAGGAAAAAGCAAAAAATTTTAGAATTGCACCTTGCAATGCGGAGAAATTACTGTTTGTGCATTTACAATATTCATTGATTTTTGCCATTGAAAAACGTCCAGAAATGATTGAAGCTACTGACTGAATGAAAGGAGCTGGCATCTCACTCTCTTTGAATCTTCTTTATCATGCTAAGAGGAGCAGGAAAAAGCAAAAAATTTCAGAATTGCACCTTGCAATGCGGAGAAATTACTGTTTGTGCATTTACAATATTCATTGATTTTTGCCATTGAAAAACATCATGTTATTCATATACCAGAAATGTTTGAAGCTACTGACTGAATGAAAGGAGCTGGCATCTCACTCTCTTTGAATCTTCTTTATCATGCTAAGAGGAGCAGGAAAAAGCAAAAAATTTCAGAATTGCACCTTGCAATGCGGAGAAATTACTGTTTGTGCATTTACAATATTCATTGATTTTTGCCATTGAAAAACGTCCAGAAATGATTGAAGCTACTGACTGAATGAAAGGAGCTGGCATCTCACTCTCTTTGAATCTTCTTTATCATGCTAAGAGGAGCAGGAAAAAGCAAAAAATTTCAGAATTGCACCTTGCAATGCGGAGAAATTACTGTTTGTGCATTTACAATATTCATTGATTTTTGCCATTGAAAAACGTCCAGAAATGATTGAAGCTACTGACTGAATGAAAGGAGCTGGCATCTCACTCTCTTTGAATCTTCTTTATCATGCTAAGAGGAGCAGGAAAAATCAAAAAATTTCAGAATTGCACCTTGCAATGCGGAGAAATTACTGTTTGTGCATTTACAATATTCATTGATTTTTGCCATTGAAAAACATGTTATTCATATACCAGAAATGTTTGAAGCTACTGACTGAATGAAAGGAGCTGGCACCTCACTCTCTTTGAATCTTCTTTATCATGCTAAGAGGAGCGGGAAAAAGCAAAAAATTTCAGAATTGCACCTTGCAATGCGGAGAAATTACTGTTTGTGCATTTACAATATTCATTGATTTTTGCCATTGAAAAACATCCAGAAATGATTGAAGGTACTGACTGAATGAAAGGAGCTGGCATCTCACTCTCTTTGAATCTTCTTTATCATGCTAAGAGGAGCAGGAAAAAGCAAAAAATTTCAGAATTGCACCTTGCAATGCGGAGAAATTACTGTTTGTGCATTTACAATATTCATTGATTTTTGCCATTGAAAAACGTCCAGAAATGATTGAAGCTACTGACTGAATGAAAGGAGCTGGCATCTCACTCTCTTTGAATCTTCTTTATCATGCTAAGAGGAGCAGGAAAAAACAAAAAATTTCAGAATTGCACCTTGCAATGCGGAGAAATTACAGTTTGTGCATTTACAATATTCATTGATTTTTGCCATTGAAAAACATCCAGAAATGATTGAAGCTACTGACTGAATGAAAGGAGCTGGCATCTCACTCTCTTTGAATCTTCTTTATCATGCTAAGAGGAGCAGGAAAAAGCAAAAAATTTCAGAATTGCACCTTGCAATGCGGAGAAATTACTGTTTGTGCTTTTACAATATTCATTGATTTTTGCCATTGAAAAACATCATGTTATTCATATACAAGAAATGTTTGAAGCTACTGACTGAATGAAAGGAGCTGGCATCTCACTCTCTTTGAATCTTCTTTATCATGCTAAGAGGAGCAGGAAAAAGCAAAAAATTTCAGAATTGCACCTTGCAATGCGGAGAAATTACTGTTTGTGCATTTACAATATTCATTGATTTTTGCCATTGAAAAACGTCCAGAAATGATTGAAGCTACTGACTGAATGAAAGGAGCTGGCATCTCACTCTCTTTGAATCTTCTTTATCATGCTAAGAGGAGCAGGAAAAAGCAAAAAATTTCAGAATTGCACCTTGCAATGCGGAGAAATTACTGTTTGTGCATTTACAATATTCATTGATTTTTGCCATTGAAAAACGTCCAGAAATGATTGAAGCTACTGACTGAATGAAAGGAGCTGGCATCTCACTCTCTTTGAATCTTCTTTATCATGCTAAGAGGAGCAGGAAAAAGCAAAAAATTTCAGAATTGCACCTTGCAATGCGGAGAAATTACTGTTTGTGCATTTACAATATTCATTGATTTTTGCCATTGAAAAACATCATGTTATTCATATACCAGAAATGATTGAAGCTACTGACTGAATGAAAGGAGCTGGCATCTTACTCTCTTTGAATCTTCTTTGTCATGCTAAGAGGAGCAGGAAAAAGCAAAAAATTTCAGAATTGCACCTTGCAATGCGGAGAAATTACTGTTTGTGCATTTACAATATTCATTGATTTTTGCCATTGAAAAACGTCCAGAAATGATTGAAGCTACTGACTGAATGAAAGGAGCTGGCATCTCACTCTCTTTGAATCTTCTTTATCATGCTAAGAGGAGCAGGAAAAAGCAAAAAATTTCAGAATTGCACCTTGCAATGCGGAGAAATTACTGTTTGTGCATTTACAATATTCATTGATTTTTGCCATTGAAAAACGTCCAGAAATGATTGAAGCTACTGACTGAATGAAAGGAGCTGGCATCTCACTCTCTTTGAATCTTCTTTATCATGCTAAGAGGAGCAGGAAAAAGCAAAAAATTTCAGAATTGCACCTTGCAATGCGGAGAAATTACTGTTTGTGCATTTACAATATTCATTGATTTTTGCCATTGAAAAACGTCCAGAAATGATTGAAGCTACTGACTGAATGAAAGGAGCTGGCATCTCACTCTCTTTGAATCTTCTTTATCATGCTAAGAGGAGCAGGAAAAAGCAAAAAATTTTAGAATTGCACCTTGCAATGCGGAGAAATTACTGTTTGTGCATTTACAATATTCATTGATTTTTGCCATTGAAAAACGTCCAGAAATGATTGAAGCTACTGACTGAATGAAAGGAGCTGGCATCTCACTCTCTTTGAATCTTCTTTATCATGCTAAGAGGAGCAGGAAAAAGCAAAAAATTTCAGAATTGCACCTTGCAATGCGGAGAAATTACTGTTTGTGCATTTACAATATTCATTGATTTTTGCCATTGAAAAACATCATGTTATTCATATACCAGAAATGTTTGAAGCTACTGACTGAATGAAAGGAGCTGGCATCTCACTCTCTTTGAATCTTCTTTATCATGCTAAGAGGAGCAGGAAAAAGCAAAAAATTTCAGAATTGCACCTTGCAATGCGGAGAAATTACTGTTTGTGCATTTACAATATTCATTGATTTTTGCCATTGAAAAACGTCCAGAAATGATTGAAGCTACTGACTGAATGAAAGGAGCTGGCATCTCACTCTCTTTGAATCTTCTTTATCATGCTAAGAGGAGCAGGAAAAAGCAAAAAATTTCAGAATTGCACCTTGCAATGCGGAGAAATTACTGTTTGTGCATTTACAATATTCATTGATTTTTGCCATTGAAAAACGTCCAGAAATGATTGAAGCTACTGACTGAATGAAAGGAGCTGGCATCTCACTCTCTTTGAATCTTCTTTATCATGCTAAGAGGAGCAGGAAAAATCAAAAAATTTCAGAATTGCACCTTGCAATGCGGAGAAATTACTGTTTGTGCATTTACAATATTCATTGATTTTTGCCATTGAAAAACATGTTATTCATATACCAGAAATGTTTGAAGCTACTGACTGAATGAAAGGAGCTGGCACCTCACTCTCTTTGAATCTTCTTTATCATGCTAAGAGGAGCGGGAAAAAGCAAAAAATTTCAGAATTGCACCTTGCAATGCGGAGAAATTACTGTTTGTGCATTTACAATATTCATTGATTTTTGCCATTGAAAAACATCCAGAAATGATTGAAGGTACTGACTGAATGAAAGGAGCTGGCATCTCACTCTCTTTGAATCTTCTTTATCATGCTAAGAGGAGCAGGAAAAAGCAAAAAATTTCAGAATTGCACCTTGCAATGCGGAGAAATTACTGTTTGTGCATTTACAATATTCATTGATTTTTGCCATTGAAAAACGTCCAGAAATGATTGAAGCTACTGACTGAATGAAAGGAGCTGGCATCTCACTCTCTTTGAATCTTCTTTATCATGCTAAGAGGAGCAGGAAAAAGCAAAAAATTTCAGAATTGCACCTTGCAATGCGGAGAAATTACTGTTTGTGCATTTACAATATTCATTGATTTTTGCCATTGAAAAACGTCCAGAAATGATTGAAGCTACTGACTGAATGAAAGGAGCTGGCATCTCACTCTCTTTGAATCTTCTTTATCATGCTAAGAGGAGCAGGAAAAAGCAAAAAATTTTAGAATTGCACCTTGCAATGCGGAGAAATTACTGTTTGTGCATTTACAATATTCATTGATTTTTGCCATTGAAAAACGTCCAGAAATGATTGAAGCTACTGACTGAATGAAAGGAGCTGGCATCTCACTCTCTTTGAATCTTCTTTATCATGCTAAGAGGAGCAGGAAAAAGCAAAAAATTTCAGAATTGCACCTTGCAATGCGGAGAAATTACTGTTTGTGCATTTACAATATTCATTGATTTTTGCCATTGAAAAACATCATGTTATTCATATACCAGAAATGTTTGAAGCTACTGACTGAATGAAAGGAGCTGGCATCTCACTCTCTTTGAATCTTCTTTATCATGCTAAGAGGAGCAGGAAAAAGCAAAAAATTTCAGAATTGCACCTTGCAATGCGGAGAAATTACTGTTTGTGCATTTACAATATTCATTGATTTTTGCCATTGAAAAACGTCCAGAAATGATTGAAGCTACTGACTGAATGAAAGGAGCTGGCATCTCACTCTCTTTGAATCTTCTTTATCATGCTAAGAGGAGCAGGAAAAAGCAAAAAATTTCAGAATTGCACCTTGCAATGCGGAGAAATTACTGTTTGTGCATTTACAATATTCATTGATTTTTGCCATTGAAAAACGTCCAGAAATGATTGAAGCTACTGACTGAATGAAAGGAGCTGGCATCTCACTCTCTTTGAATCTTCTTTATCATGCTAAGAGGAGCAGGAAAAATCAAAAAATTTCAGAATTGCACCTTGCAATGCGGAGAAATTACTGTTTGTGCATTTACAATATTCATTGATTTTTGCCATTGAAAAACATGTTATTCATATACCAGAAATGTTTGAAGCTACTGACTGAATGAAAGGAGCTGGCACCTCACTCTCTTTGAATCTTCTTTATCATGCTAAGAGGAGCGGGAAAAAGCAAAAAATTTCAGAATTGCACCTTGCAATGCGGAGAAATTACTGTTTGTGCATTTACAATATTCATTGATTTTTGCCATTGAAAAACATCCAGAAATGATTGAAGGTACTGACTGAATGAAAGGAGCTGGCATCTCACTCTCTTTGAATCTTCTTTATCATGCTAAGAGGAGCAGGAAAAAGCAAAAAATTTCAGAATTGCACCTTGCAATGCGGAGAAATTACTGTTTGTGCATTTACAATATTCATTGATTTTTGCCATTGAAAAACGTCCAGAAATGATTGAAGCTACTGACTGAATGAAAGGAGCTGGCATCTCACTCTCTTTGAATCTTCTTTATCATGCTAAGAGGAGCAGGAAAAAACAAAAAATTTCAGAATTGCACCTTGCAATGCGGAGAAATTACAGTTTGTGCATTTACAATATTCATTGATTTTTGCCATTGAAAAACATCCAGAAATGATTGAAGCTACTGACTGAATGAAAGGAGCTGGCATCTCACTCTCTTTAAATATTCTTTATCATGCTAAGAGGAGCAGGAAAAAGCAAAAAATTTCAGAATTGCACCTTGCAATGCGGAGAAATTACTGTTTGTGCATTTACAATATTCATTGATTTTTGCCATTGAAAAACATCATGTTATTCATATACCAGAAATGTTTGAAGCTACTGACTGAATGAAAGGAGCTGGCATCTCACTCTCTTTGAATCTTCTTTATCATGCTAAGAGGAGCAGGAAAAAGCAAAAAATTTCAGAATTGCACCTTGCAATGCGGAGAAATTACTGTTTGTGCATTTACAATATTCATTGATTTTTGCCATTGAAAAACATCATGTTATTCATATACCAGAAATGTTTGAAGCTACTGACTGAATGAAAGGAGCTGGCATCTCACTCTCTTTGAATCTTCTTTATCATGCTAAGAGGAGCAGGAAAAAGCAAAACATTTCAGAATTGCACCTTGCAATGTGGAGAAATTACTGTTTGTGCATTTACAATATTCATTGATTTTTACGATTGAAAAACATCCAGAAATGATTGAAGCTACTGACTGAATGAAAGTAGCTGGCATCTCACTCTCTTTGTATCTTCTTTATCATGCTAAGAGGAGCAGGAAAAAGCAAAAAATTTCAGACTTGCACCTTGCAATGCGGAGAAATTACTGTTTGTGCATTTACAATATTCATTGATTTTTGCCATTGAAAAACATCATGTTATTCATATACCAGAAATGTTTGAAGCTACTGACTGAATGAAAGGAGCTGGCATCTCACTCTCTTTGAATCTTCTTTATCATGCTAAGAGGAGCAGGAAAAAGCAAAAAATTTCAGAATTGCACCTTGCAATGCGGAGAAATTACTGTTTGTGCATTTACAATATTCATTGATTTTTGCCATTGAAAAACGTCCAGAAATGATTGAAGCTACTGACTGAATGAAAGGAGCTGGCATCTCACTCTCTTTGAATCTTGTTTATCATGCTAAGAGGAGCAGGAAAAAGCAAAAAATTTCAGAATTGCAACTTGCAATGCGGAGAAATTACTGTTTGTGCATTTACAATATTCATTGATTTTTGCCATTGAAAAACGTCCAGAAATGATTGAAGCTACTGACTGAATGAAAGGAGCTGGCATCTCACTCTCTTTGAATCTACTTTATCATGCTAAGAGGAGCAGGAAAAAGCAAAAAATTTCAGAATTGCACCTTGCAATGCGGAGAAATTACTGTTTGTGCATTTACAATATTCATTGATTTTTGCCATTGAAAAACATCATGTTATTCATATACCAGAAATGATTGAAGATACTGACTGAATGAAAGGAGCTGGCATCTCACTCTCTTTGAATCTTCTTTATCATGCTAAGAGGAGCAGGAAAAAGCAAAAAATTTCAGAATTGCACCTTGCAATGCGGAGAAATTACTGTTTGTGCATTTACAATATTCATTGATTTTTGCCATTGAAAAACGTCCAGAAATGATTGAAGCTACTGACTGAATGAAAGGAACTGGCATCTCACTCTCTTTGAATCTTCTTTATCATGCTAAGAGGAGCAGGAAAAAGCAAAAAATTTCAGAATTGCACCTTGCAATGCGGAGAAATTACTGTTTGTGCATTTACAAAATTCATTGATTTTTGCCATTGAAAAACATCATGTTATTCATATACCAGAAATGTTTGAAGCTACTGACTGAATGAAAGGAGCTGACATCTCACTCTCTTTGAATCTTCTTTATCATGCTAAGAGGAGCAGGAAAAAGCAAAAAATTTCAGAATTGCACCTTGCAATGCGGAGAAATTACTGTTTGTGCATTTACAATATTCATTGATTTTTGCCATTGAAAAACATCCAGAAATGATTGAAGCTACTGACTGAATGAAAGGAGCTGGCATCTCACTCTCTTTGAATCTTCTTTATCATGCTAAGAGGAGCAGGAAAAAGCAAAAAATTTCAGAATTGCACCTTGCAATGCGGAGAAATTACTGTTTGTGCATTTACAATATTCATTGATTTTTGCCATTGAAAAACATCATGTTATTCATATACTAGAAATGTTTGAAGCTACTGACTGAATGAAAGGAGCTGGCATCTCACTCTCTTTGAATCTTCTTTATCATGCTAAGAGGAGCAGGAAAAAGCAAAAAATTTCAGAATTGCACCTTGCAATGCGGAGAAATTACTGTTTGTGCATTTACAATATTCATTGATTTTTGCCATTGAAAAACATCATGTTATTCATATACCAGAAATGTTTGAAGCTACTGACTGAATGAAAGGAGCTGGCATCTCACTCTCTTTGAATCTTCTTTATCATGCTAAGAGGAGCAGGAAAAAGCAAAAAATTTCAGAATTGCACCTTGCAATGTGGAGAAATTACTGTTTGTGCATTTACAATATTCATTGATTTTTACCATTGAAAAAGGTCCAGAAATGATTGTAGCTACTGACTGAATGAAAGTAGCTGGCATCTCACTCTCTTTGAATCTTCTTTATCATGCTAAGAGGAGCAGGAAAAAGCAAAAAATTTCAGACTTGCACCTTGCAATGCGGAGAAATTACTGTTTGTGCATTTACAATATTCATTGATTTTTGCCATTGAAAAACATCATGTTATTCATATACCAGAAATGTTTGAAGCTACTGACTGAATGAAAGGAGCTGGCATCTCACTCTCTTTGAATCTTCTTTATCATGCTAAGAGGAGCAGGAAAAAGCAAAAAATTTCAGAATCGCACCTTGCAATGCGGAGAAATTACTGTTTGTGCATTTACAATTTTCATTGATTTTTGCCATTGAAAAACGTCCAGAAATGATTGAAGGTACTGACTGAATGAAAGGAGCTGGCATCTCACTCTCTTTGAATCTTCTTTATCATGCTAAGAGGAGCAGGAAAAAGCAAAAAATTTCAGAATTGCACCTTGCAATGCGGAGAAATTACTGTTTGTGCATTTACAATATTCATTGATTTTTGCCATTGAAAAACGTCCAGAAATGATTGAAGCTACTGACTGAATGAAAGGAGCTGGCATCTCACTCTCTTTGAATCTTCTTTATCATGCTAAGAGGAGCAGGAAAAAGCAAAAAATTTCAGAATTGCACCTTGCAATGCGGAGAAATTACAGTTTGTGCATTTACAATATTCATTGATTTTTGCCATTGAAAAACATCCAGAAATGATTGAAGCTACTGACTGAATGAAAGGAGCTGGCATCTCACTCTCTTTGAATCTTCTTTATCATGCTAAGAGGAGCAGGAAAAAGCAAAAAATTTCAGAATTGCACCTTGCAATGCGGAGAAATTACTGTTTGTGCATTTACAATATTCATTGATTTTTGCCATTGAAAAACATCATGTTATTCATATACCAGAAATGTTTGAAGCTACTGACTGAATGAAAGGAGCTGGCATCTCACTCTCTTTGAATCTTCTTTATCATGCTAAGAGGAGCAGGAAAAAGCAAAAAATTTCAGAATTGCACCTTGCAATGCGGAGAAATTACTGTTTGTGCATTTACAATATTCATTGATTTTTGCCATTGAAAAACATGTTATTCATATACCAGAAATGTTTGAAGCTACTGACTGAATGAAAGGAGCTGGCACCTCACTCTCTTTGAATCTTTATCATGCTAAGAGGAGCGAGAAAAAGCAAAAAATTTCAGAATTGCACCTTGCAATGCGGAGAAATTACTGTTTGTGCATTTACAATATTCATTGATTTTTGCCATTGAAAAACGTCCAGAAATGATTGAAGGTACTGACTGAATGAAAGGAGCTGGCATCTCACTCTCTTTGAATCTTCTTTATCATGCTAAGAGGAGCAGGAAAAAGCAAAAAATTTCAGAATTGCACCTTGCAATGCGGAGAAATTACTGTTTGTGCATTTACAATATTCATTGATTTTTGCCATTGAAAAACGTCCAGAAATGATTGAAGCTGCTGACTGAATGAAAGGAGCTGGCATCTCACTCTCTTTGAATCTTCTTTATTATGCTAAGAGGAGCAGGAAAAAGCAAAAAATTTCAGAATTGCACCTTGCAATGCGGAGAAATTACAGTTTGTGCATTTACAATATTCATTGATTTTTGCCATTGAAAAACATCCAGAAATGATTGAAGCTACTGACTGAATGAAAGGAGCTGGCATCTCACTCTCTTTGAATCTTCTTTATCATGCTAAGAGGAGCAGGAAAAAGCAAAAAATTTCAGAATTGCACCTTGCAATGCGGAGAAATTACTGTTTGTGCATTTACAATATTCATTGATTTTTGCCATTGAAAAACATCATGTTATTCATATACCAGAAATGTTTGAAGCTACTGACTGAATGAAAGGAGCTGGCATCTCACTCTCTTTGAATCTTCTTTATCATGCTAAGAGGAGCAGGAAAAAGCAAAAAATTTCAGAATTGCACCTTGCAATGTGGAGAAATTACTGTTTGTGCATTTACAATATTCATTGATTTTTACCATTGAAAAACGTCCAGAAATGATTGAAGCTACTGACTGAATGAAAGTAGCTGGCATCTCACTCTCTTTGAATCTTCTTTATCATGCTAAGAGGAGCAGGAAAAAGCAAAAAATTTCAGAATTGCACCTTGCAATGCGGAGAAATTACTGTTTGTGCATTTACAATATTCATTGATTTTTGCCATTGAAAAACGTCCAGAAATGATTGAAGCTACTGACTGAATGAAAGGAGCTGGCATCTCACTCTCTTTGAATCTTCTTTATCATGCTAAGAGGAGCAGGAAAAAGCAAAAAATTTCAGAATTGCACCTTGCAATGCGGAGAAATTACTGTTTGTGCTTTTACAATATTCATTGATTTTTGCCATTGAAAAACATCATGTTATTCATATACCAGAAATGTTTGAAGCTACTGACTGAATGAAAGGAGCTGGCATCTAACTCTCTTTGAATCTTCTTTATCATGCTAAGAGGAGCAGGAAAAAGCAAAAAATTTCAGAATTGCACCTTGCAATGCGGAGAAATTACTGTTTGTGCATTTACAATATTCATTGATTTTTGCCATTGAAAAACGTCCAGAAATGATTGAAGCTACTGACTGAATGAAAGGAGCTGGCATCTCACTCTCTTTGAATCTTCTTTATCATGCTAAGAGGAGCAGGAAAAAGCAAAAAATTTCAGAATTGCACCTTGCAATGCGGAGAACTTACTGTTTGTGCATTTACAATATTCATTGATTTTTGCCATTGAAAAACGTCCAGAAATGATTGAAGCTACTGACTGAATGAAAGGAGCTGGCATCTCACTCTCTTTGAATCTTCTTTATCATGCTAAGAGGAGCAGGAAAAAGCAAAAAATTTCAGAATTGCAACTTGCAATGCGGAGAAATTACTGTTTGTGCATTTACAATATTCATTGATTTTTGCCATTGAAAAACATCATGTTATTCATATACCAGAAATGATTGAAGCTACTGACTGAATGAAAGGAGCTGGCATCTCACTCTCTTTGAATCTTCTTTATCATGCTAAGAGGAGCAGGAAAAAGCAAAAAATTTCAGAATTGCACCTTGCAATGCGGAGAAATTACTGTTTGTGCATTTACAATATTCATTGATTTTTGCCATTGAAAAACGTCCAGAAATGATTGAAGCTACTGACTGAATGAAAGGAGCTGGCATCTCACTCTCTTTGAATCTTCTTTATCATGCTAAGAGGAGCAGGAAAAAGCAAAAAATTTCAGAATTGCACCTTGCAATGCGGAGAAATTACTGTTTGTGCTTTTACAATATTCATTGATTTTTGCCATTGAAAAACATCATGTTATTCATATACAAGAAATGTTTGAAGCTACTGACTGAATGAAAGGAGCTGGCATCTCACTCTCTTTGAATCTTCTTTATCATGCTAAGAGGAGCAGGAAAAAGCAAAAAATTTCAGAATTGCACCTTGCAATGCGGAGAAATTACTGTTTGTGCATTTACAATATTCATTGATTTTTGCCATTGAAAAACGTCCAGAAATGATTGAAGCTACTGACTGAATGAAAGGAGCTGGCATCTCACTCTCTTTGAATCTTCTTTATCATGCTAAGAGGAGCAGGAAAAAGCAAAAAATTTCAGAATTGCACCTTGCAATGCGGAGAAATTACTGTTTGTGCATTTACAATATTCATTGATTTTTGCCATTGAAAAACGTCCAGAAATGATTGAAGCTACTGACTGAATGAAAGGAGCTGGCATCTCACTCTCTTTGAATCTTCTTTATCATGCTAAGAGGAGCAGGAAAAAGCAAAAAATTTCAGAATTGCACCTTGCAATGCGGAGAAATTACTGTTTGTGCATTTACAATATTCATTGATTTTTGCCATTGAAAAACATCATGTTATTCATATACCAGAAATGATTGAAGCTACTGACTGAATGAAAGGAGCTGGCATCTTACTCTCTTTGAATCTTCTTTGTCATGCTAAGAGGAGCAGGAAAAAGCAAAAAATTTCAGAATTGCACCTTGCAATGCGGAGAAATTACTGTTTGTGCATTTACAATATTCATTGATTTTTGCCATTGAAAAACGTCCAGAAATGATTGAAGCTACTGACTGAATGAAAGGAGCTGGCATCTCACTCTCTTTGAATCTTCTTTATCATGCTAAGAGGAGCAGGAAAAAGCAAAAAATTTCAGAATTGCACCTTGCAATGCGGAGAAATTACTGTTTGTGCATTTACAATATTCATTGATTTTTGCCATTGAAAAACGTCCAGAAATGATTGAAGCTACTGACTGAATGAAAGGAGCTGGCATCTCACTCTCTTTGAATCTTCTTTATCATGCTAAGAGGAGCAGGAAAAAGCAAAAAATTTCAGAATTGCACCTTGCAATGCGGAGAAATTACTGTTTGTGCATTTACAATATTCATTGATTTTTGCCATTGAAAAACGTCCAGAAATGATTGAAGCTACTGACTGAATGAAAGGAGCTGGCATCTCACTCTCTTTGAATCTTCTTTATCATGCTAAGAGGAGCAGGAAAAAGCAAAAAATTTTAGAATTGCACCTTGCAATGCGGAGAAATTACTGTTTGTGCATTTACAATATTCATTGATTTTTGCCATTGAAAAACGTCCAGAAATGATTGAAGCTACTGACTGAATGAAAGGAGCTGGCATCTCACTCTCTTTGAATCTTCTTTATCATGCTAAGAGGAGCAGGAAAAAGCAAAAAATTTCAGAATTGCACCTTGCAATGCGGAGAAATTACTGTTTGTGCATTTACAATATTCATTGATTTTTGCCATTGAAAAACATCATGTTATTCATATACCAGAAATGTTTGAAGCTACTGACTGAATGAAAGGAGCTGGCATCTCACTCTCTTTGAATCTTCTTTATCATGCTAAGAGGAGCAGGAAAAAGCAAAAAATTTCAGAATTGCACCTTGCAATGCGGAGAAATTACTGTTTGTGCATTTACAATATTCATTGATTTTTGCCATTGAAAAACGTCCAGAAATGATTGAAGCTACTGACTGAATGAAAGGAGCTGGCATCTCACTCTCTTTGAATCTTCTTTATCATGCTAAGAGGAGCAGGAAAAAGCAAAAAATTTCAGAATTGCACCTTGCAATGCGGAGAAATTACTGTTTGTGCATTTACAATATTCATTGATTTTTGCCATTGAAAAACGTCCAGAAATGATTGAAGCTACTGACTGAATGAAAGGAGCTGGCATCTCACTCTCTTTGAATCTTCTTTATCATGCTAAGAGGAGCAGGAAAAATCAAAAAATTTCAGAATTGCACCTTGCAATGCGGAGAAATTACTGTTTGTGCATTTACAATATTCATTGATTTTTGCCATTGAAAAACATGTTATTCATATACCAGAAATGTTTGAAGCTACTGACTGAATGAAAGGAGCTGGCACCTCACTCTCTTTGAATCTTCTTTATCATGCTAAGAGGAGCGGGAAAAAGCAAAAAATTTCAGAATTGCACCTTGCAATGCGGAGAAATTACTGTTTGTGCATTTACAATATTCATTGATTTTTGCCATTGAAAAACATCCAGAAATGATTGAAGGTACTGACTGAATGAAAGGAGCTGGCATCTCACTCTCTTTGAATCTTCTTTATCATGCTAAGAGGAGCAGGAAAAAGCAAAAAATTTCAGAATTGCACCTTGCAATGCGGAGAAATTACTGTTTGTGCATTTACAATATTCATTGATTTTTGCCATTGAAAAACGTCCAGAAATGATTGAAGCTACTGACTGAATGAAAGGAGCTGGCATCTCACTCTCTTTGAATCTTCTTTATCATGCTAAGAGGAGCAGGAAAAAACAAAAAATTTCAGAATTGCACCTTGCAATGCGGAGAAATTACAGTTTGTGCATTTACAATATTCATTGATTTTTGCCATTGAAAAACATCCAGAAATGATTGAAGCTACTGACTGAATGAAAGGAGCTGGCATCTCACTCTCTTTGAATATTCTTTATCATGCTAAGAGGAGCAGGAAAAAGCAAAAAATTTCAGAATTGCACCTTGCAATGCGGAGAAATTACTGTTTGTGCATTTACAATATTCATTGATTTTTGCCATTGAAAAACATCATGTTATTCATATACCAGAAATGTTTGAAGCTACTGACTGAATGAAAGGAGCTGGCATCTCACTCTCTTTGAATCTTCTTTATCATGCTAAGAGGAGCAGGAAAAAGCAAAAAATTTCAGAATTGCACCTTGCAATGCGGAGAAATTACTGTTTGTGCATTTACAATATTCATTGATTTTTGCCATTGAAAAACATCATGTTATTCATATACCAGAAATGTTTGAAGCTACTGACTGAATGAAAGGAGCTGGCATCTCACTCTCTTTGAATCTTCTTTATCATGCTAAGAGGAGCAGGAAAAAGCAAAACATTTCAGAATTGCACCTTGCAATGTGGAGAAATTACTGTTTGTGCATTTACAATATTCATTGATTTTTACGATTGAAAAACATCCAGAAATGATTGAAGCTACTGACTGAATGAAAGTAGCTGGCATCTCACTCTCTTTGAATCTTCTTTATCATGCTAAGAGGAGCAGGAAAAAGCAAAAAATTTCAGAATTGCACCTTGCAATGCAGAGAAATTACTGTTTGTGCATTTACAATATTCATTGATTTTTGCCATTGAAAAACATCATGTTATTCATATACCAGAAATGTTTGAAGCTACTGACTGAATGAAAGGAGCTGGCATATCACTCTCTTTGAATCTTTATCATGCTAAGAGGAGCAGGAAAAAGCAAAAAATTTCAGAATTGCACCTTGCAATGTGGAGAAATTACTGTTTGTGCATTTACAATATTCATTGATTTTTATCATTGAAAAACATCCAGAAATGATTGAAGCTACTGACTGAATGAAAGTAGCTGGCATCTCACTCTCTTTGTATCTTCTTTATCATGCTAAGAGGAGCAGGAAAAAGCAAAAAATTTCAGACTTGCACCTTGCAATGCGGAGAAATTACTGTTTGTGCATTTACAATATTCATTGATTTTTGCCATTGAAAAACATCATGTTATTCATATACCAGAAATGTTTGAAGCTACTGACTGAATGAAAGGAGCTGGCATCTCACTCTCTTTGAATCTTCTTTATCATGCTAAGAGGAGCAGGAAAAAGCAAAAAATTTCAGAATTGCACCTTGCAATGCGGAGAAATTACTGTTTGTGCATTTACAATATTCATTGATTTTTGCCATTGAAAAACGTCCAGAAATGATTGAAGCTACTGACTGAATGAAAGGAGCTGGCATCTCACTCTCTTTGAATCTTGTTTATCATGCTAAGAGGAGCAGGAAAAAGCAAAAAATTTCAGAATTGCAACTTGCAATGCGGAGAAATTACTGTTTGTGCATTTACAATATTCATTGATTTTTGCCATTGAAAAACGTCCAGAAATGATTGAAGCTACTGACTGAATGAAAGGAGCTGGCATCTCACTCTCTTTGAATCTACTTTATCATGCTAAGAGGAGCAGGAAAAAGCAAAAAATTTCAGAATTGCACCTTGCAATGCGGAGAAATTACTGTTTGTGCATTTACAATATTCATTGATTTTTGCCATTGAAAAACATCATGTTATTCATATACCAGAAATGATTGAAGATACTGACTGAATGAAAGGAGCTGGCATCTCACTCTCTTTGAATCTTCTTTATCATGCTAAGAGGAGCAGGAAAAAGCAAAAAATTTCAGAATTGCACCTTGCAATGCGGAGAAATTACTGTTTGTGCATTTACAATATTCATTGATTTTTGCCATTGAAAAACGTCCAGAAATGATTGAAGCTACTGACTGAATGAAAGGAACTGGCATCTCACTCTCTTTGAATCTTCTTTATCATGCTAAGAGGAGCAGGAAAAAGCAAAAAATTTCAGAATTGCACCTTGCAATGCGGAGAAATTACTGTTTGTGCATTTACAAAATTCATTGATTTTTGCCATTGAAAAACATCATGTTATTCATATACCAGAAATGTTTGAAGCTACTGACTGAATGAAAGGAGCTGACATCTCACTCTCTTTGAATCTTCTTTATCATGCTAAGAGGAGCAGGAAAAAGCAAAAAATTTCAGAATTGCACCTTGCAATGCGGAGAAATTACTGTTTGTGCATTTACAATATTCATTGATTTTTGCCATTGAAAAACATCCAGAAATGATTGAAGCTACTGACTGAATGAAAGGAGCTGGCATCTCACTCTCTTTGAATCTTCTTTATCATGCTAAGAGGAGCAGGAAAAAGCAAAAAATTTCAGAATTGCACCTTGCAATGCGGAGAAATTACTGTTTGTGCATTTACAATATTCATTGATTTTTGCCATTGAAAAACATCATGTTATTCATATACTAGAAATGTTTGAAGCTACTGACTGAATGAAAGGAGCTGGCATCTCACTCTCTTTGAATCTTCTTTATCATGCTAAGAGGAGCAGGAAAAAGCAAAAAATTTCAGAATTGCACCTTGCAATGCGGAGAAATTACTGTTTGTGCATTTACAATATTCATTGATTTTTGCCATTGAAAAACATCATGTTATTCATATACCAGAAATGTTTGAAGCTACTGACTGAATGAAAGGAGCTGGCATCTCACTCTCTTTGAATCTTCTTTATCATGCTAAGAGGAGCAGGAAAAAGCAAAAAATTTCAGAATTGCACCTTGCAATGTGGAGAAATTACTGTTTGTGCATTTACAATATTCATTGATTTTTACCATTGAAAAAGGTCCAGAAATGATTGAAGCTACTGACTGAATGAAAGTAGCTGGCATCTCACTCTCTTTGAATCTTCTTTATCATGCTAAGAGGAGCAGGAAAAAGCAAAAAATTTCAGACTTGCACCTTGCAATGCGGAGAAATTACTGTTTGTGCATTTACAATATTCATTGATTTTTGCCATTGAAAAACATCATGTTATTCATATACCAGAAATGTTTGAAGCTACTGACTGAATGAAAGGAGCTGGCATCTCACTCTCTTTGAATCTTCTTTATCATGCTAAGAGGAGCAGGAAAAAGCAAAAAATTTCAGAATCGCACCTTGCAATGCGGAGAAATTACTGTTTGTGCATTTACAATTTTCATTGATTTTTGCCATTGAAAAACGTCCAGAAATGATTGAAGGTACTGACTGAATGAAAGGAGCTGGCATCTCACTCTCTTTGAATCTTCTTTATCATGCTAAGAGGAGCAGGAAAAAGCAAAAAATTTCAGAATTGCACCTTGCAATGCGGAGAAATTACTGTTTGTGCATTTACAATATTCATTGATTTTTGCCATTGAAAAACGTCCAGAAATGATTGAAGCTACTGACTGAATGAAAGGAGCTGGCATCTCACTCTCTTTGAATCTTCTTTATCATGCTAAGAGGAGCAGGAAAAAGCAAAAAATTTCAGAATTGCACCTTGCAATGCGGAGAAATTACAGTTTGTGCATTTACAATATTCATTGATTTTTGCCATTGAAAAACATCCAGAAATGATTGAAGCTACTGACTGAATGAAAGGAGCTGGCATCTCACTCTCTTTGAATCTTCTTTATCATGCTAAGAGGAGCAGGAAAAAGCAAAAAATTTCAGAATTGCACCTTGCAATGCGGAGAAATTACTGTTTGTGCATTTACAATATTCATTGATTTTTGCCATTGAAAAACATCATGTTATTCATATACCAGAAATGTTTGAAGCTACTGACTGAATGAAAGGAGCTGGCATCTCACTCTCTTTGAATCTTCTTTATCATGCTAAGAGGAGCAGGAAAAAGCAAAAAATTTCAGAATTGCACCTTGCAATGCGGAGAAATTACTGTTTGTGCATTTACAATATTCATTGATTTTTGCCATTGAAAAACATGTTATTCATATACCAGAAATGTTTGAAGCTACTGACTGAATGAAAGGAGCTGGCACCTCACTCTCTTTGAATCTTTATCATGCTAAGAGGAGCGAGAAAAAGCAAAAAATTTCAGAATTGCACCTTGCAATGCGGAGAAATTACTGTTTGTGCATTTACAATATTCATTGATTTTTGCCATTGAAAAACGTCCAGAAATGATTGAAGGTACTGACTGAATGAAAGGAGCTGGCATCTCACTCTCTTTGAATCTTCTTTATCATGCTAAGAGGAGCAGGAAAAAGCAAAAAATTTCAGAATTGCACCTTGCAATGCGGAGAAATTACTGTTTGTGCATTTACAATATTCATTGATTTTTGCCATTGAAAAACGTCCAGAAATGATTGAAGCTGCTGACTGAATGAAAGGAGCTGGCATCTCACTCTCTTTGAATCTTCTTTATTATGCTAAGAGGAGCAGGAAAAAGCAAAAAATTTCAGAATTGCACCTTGCAATGCGGAGAAATTACAGTTTGTGCATTTACAATATTCATTGATTTTTGCCATTGAAAAACATCCAGAAATGATTGAAGCTACTGACTGAATGAAAGGAGCTGGCATCTCACTCTCTTTGAATCTTCTTTATCATGCTAAGAGGAGCAGGAAAAAGCAAAAAATTTCAGAATTGCACCTTGCAATGCGGAGAAATTACTGTTTGTGCATTTACAATATTCATTGATTTTTGCCATTGAAAAACATCATGTTATTCATATACCAGAAATGTTTGAAGCTACTGACTGAATGAAAGGAGCTGGCATCTCACTCTCTTTGAATCTTCTTTATCATGCTAAGAGGAGCAGGAAAAAGCAAAAAATTTCAGAATTGCACCTTGCAATGTGGAGAAATTACTGTTTGTGCATTTACAATATTCATTGATTTTTACCATTGAAAAACGTCCAGAAATGATTGAAGCTACTGACTGAATGAAAGTAGCTGGCATCTCACTCTCTTTGAATCTTCTTTATCATGCTAAGAGGAGCAGGAAAAAGCAAAAAATTTCAGACTTGCACCTTGCAATGCGGAGAAATTACTGTTTGTGCATTTACAATATTCATTGATTTTTGCCATTGAAAAACATCATGTTATTCATATACCAGAAATGTTTGAAGCTACTGACTGAATGAAAGGAGCTGGCATCTCACTCTCTTTGAATCTTCTTTATCATGCTAAGAGGAGCAGGAAAAAGCAAAAAATTTCAGAATTGCACCTTGCAATGCGGAGAAATTACTGTTTGTGCATTTACAATATTCATTGATTTTTGCCATTGAAAAACGTCCAGAAATGATTGAAGCTACTGACTGAATGAAAGGAGCTGGCATCTCACTCTCTTTGAATCTTGTTTATCATGCTAAGAGGAGCAGGAAAAAGCAAAAAATTTCAGAATTGCACCTTGCAATGCGGAGAAATTACTGTTTGTGCATTTACAATATTCATTGATTTTTGCCATTGAAAAACATCCAGAAATGATTGAAGCTACTGACTGAATGAAAGGAGCTGGCATCTCACTCTCTTTGAATCTTCTTTATCATGCTAAGAGGAGCAGGAAAAAGCAAAAAATTTCAGAATTGCACCTTGCAATGCGGAGAAATTACTGTTTGTGCATTTACAATATTCATTGATTTTTGCCATTGAAAAACATCATGTTATTCATATACCAGAAATGTTTGAAGCTACTGACTGAATGAAAGGAGCTGGCATCTCACTCTCTTTGAATCTTCTTTATCATGCTAAGAGGAGCAGGAAAAAGCAAAAAATTTCAGAATTGCACCTTGCAATGTGGAGAAATTACTGTTTGTGCATTTACAATATTCATTGATTTTTACCATTAAAAAACGTCCAGAAATGATTGAAGCTACTGACTGAATGAAAGTAGCTGGCATCTCACTCTCTTTGAATCTTCTTTATCATGCTAAGAGGAGCAGGAAAAAGCAAAAAATTTCAGACTTGCACCTTGCAATGCGGAGAAATTACTGTTTGTGCATTTACAATATTCATTGATTTTTGCCATTGAAAAACATCATGTTATTCATATACCAGAAATGTTTGAAGCTACTGACTGAATGAAAGGAGCTGGCATCTCACTCTCTTTGAATCTTCTTTATCATGCTAAGAGGAGCAGGAAAAAGCAAAAAATTTCAGAATTGCACCTTGCAATGCGGAGAAATTACTGTTTGTGCATTTACAATATTCATTGATTTTTGCCATTGAAAAACGTCCAGAAATGATTGAAGCTACTGACTGAATGAAAGGAGCTGGCATCTCACTCTCTTTGAATCTTGTTTATCATGCTAAGAGGAGCAGGAAAAAGCAAAAAATTTCAGAATTGCACCTTGCAATGCGGAGAAATTACTGTTTGTGCATTTACAATATTCATTGATTTTTGCCATTGAAAAACATCCAGAAATGATTGAAGCTACTGACTGAATGAAAGGAGCTGGCATCTCACTCTCTTTGAATCTTCTTTATCATGCTAAGGGGAGCAGGAAAAAGCAAAAAAATTCAGAATTGCACCTTGCAATGCGGAGAAATTACTGTTTGTGCATTTACAAAATTCATTGATTTTTGCCATTGAAAAACATCATGTTATTCATATACCAGAAATGTTTGAAGCTACTGACTGAATGAAAGGAGCTGACATCTCACTCTCTTTGAATCTTCTTTATCATGCTAAGAGGAGCAGGAAAAAGCAAAAAATTTCAGAATTGCACCTTGCAATGCGGAGAAATTACTGTTTGTGCATTTACAATATTCATTGATTTTTGCCATTGAAAAACATCCAGAAATGATTGAAGCTACTGACTGAATGAAAGGAGCTGGCATCTCACTCTCTTTGAATCTTCTTTATCATGCTAAGAGGAGCAGGAAAAAGCAAAAAATTTCAGAATTGCACCTTGCAATGCGGAGAAATTACTGTTTGTGCATTTACAATATTCATTGATTTTTGCCATTGAAAAACATCATGTTATTCATATACCAGAAATGTTTGAAGCTACTGACTGAATGAAAGGAGCTGGCATCTCACTCTCTTTGAATCTTCTTTATCATGCTAAGAGGAGCAGGAAAAAGCAAAAAATTTCAGAATTGCACCTTGCAATGCGGAGAAATTACTGTTTGTGCATTTACAATATTCATTGATTTTTGCCATTGAAAAACATCATGTTATTCATATACCAGAAATGTTTGAAGCTACTGACTGAATGAAAGGAGCTGGCATCTCACTCTCTTTGAATCTTCTTTATCATGCTAAGAGGAGCAGGAAAAAGCAAAAAATTTCAGAATTGCACCTTGCAATGTGGAGAAATTACTGTTTGTGCATTTACAATATTCATTGATTTTTACCATTGAAAAAGGTCCAGAAATGATTGAAGCTACTGACTGAATGAAAGTAGCTGGCATCTCACTCTCTTTGAATCTTCTTTATCATGCTAAGAGGAGCAGGAAAAAGCAAAAAATTTCAGACTTGCACCTTGCAATGCGGAGAAATTACTGTTTGTGCATTTACAATATTCATTGATTTTTGCCATTGAAAAACATCATGTTATTCATATACCAGAAATGTTTGAAGCTACTGACTGAATGAAAGGAGCTGGCATCTCACTCTCTTTGAATCTTCTTTATCATGCTAAGAGGAGCAGGAAAAAGCAAAAAATTTCAGAATCGCACCTTGCAATGCGGAGAAATTACTGTTTGTGCATTTACAATTTTCATTGATTTTTGCCATTGAAAAACGTCCAGAAATGATTGAAGGTACTGACTGAATGAAAGGAGCTGGCATCTCACTCTCTTTGAATCTTCTTTATCATGCTAAGAGGAGCAGGAAAAAGCAAAAAATTTCAGAATTGCACCTTGCAATGCGGAGAAATTACTGTTTGTGCATTTACAATATTCATTGATTTTTGCCATTGAAAAACGTTTAGAAATGATTGAAGCTACTGACTGAATGAAAGGAGCTGGCATCTCACTCTCTTTGAATCTTCTTTATCATGCTAAGAGGAGCAGGAAAAAGCAAAAAATTTCAGAATTGCACCTTGCAATGCGGAGAAATTACAGTTTGTGCATTTACAATATTCATTGATTTTTGCCATTGAAAAACATCCAGAAATGATTGAAGCTACTGACTGAATGAAAGGAGCTGGCATCTCACTCTCTTTGAATCTTCTTTATCATGCTAAGAGGAGCAGGAAAAAGCAAAAAATTTCAGAATTGCACCTTGCAATGCGGAGAAATTACTGTTTGTGCATTTACAATATTCATTGATTTTTGCCATTGAAAAACATCATGTTATTCATATACCAGAAATGTTTGAAGCTACTGACTGAATGAAAGGAGCTGGCATCTCACTCTCTTTGAATCTTCTTTATCATGCTAAGAGGAGCAGGAAAAAGCAAAAAATTTCAGAATTGCACCTTGCAATGCGGAGAAATTACTGTTTGTGCATTTACAATAATCATTGATTTTTGCCATTGAAAAACATCATGTTATTCATATACCAGAAATGTTTGAAGCTACTGACTGAATGAAAGGAGCTGGCACCTCACTCTCTTTGAATCTTTATCATGCTAAGAGGAGCGGGAAAAAGCAAAAAATTTCAGAATTGCACCTTGCAATGCGGAGAAATTACTGTTTGTGCATTTACAATATTCATTGATTTTTGCCATTGAAAAACGTCCAGAAATGATTGAAGGTACTGACTGAATGAAAGGAGCTGGCATCTCACTCTCTTTGAATCTTCTTTATCATGCTAAGAGGAGCAGGAAAAAGCAAAAAATTTCAGAATTGCACCTTGCAATGCGGAGAAATTACTGTTTGTGCATTTACAATATTCATTGATTTTTGCCATTGAAAAACGTCCAGAAATGATTGAAGCTACTGACTGAATGAAAGGAGCTGGCATCTCACTCTCTTTGAATCTTCTTTATCATGCTAAGAGGAGCAGGAAAAAGCAAAAAATTTCAGAATTGCACCTTGCAATGCGGAGAAATTACTGTTTGTGCATTTACAATATTCATTGATTTTTGTCATTGAAAAACGTCCAGAAATGATTGAAGCTACTGACTGAATGAAAGGAGCTGGCATCTCACTCTCTTTGAATCTTGTTTATCATGCTAAGAGGAGCAGGAAAAAGCAAAAAATTTCAGAATTGCACCTTGCAATGCGGAGAAATTACTGTTTGTGCATTTACAATATTCATTGATTTTTGCCATTGAAAAACATCCAGAAATGATTGAAGCTACTGACTGAATGAAAGGAGCTGGCATCTCACTCTCTTTGAATCTTCTTTATCATGCTAATAGGAGCAGGAAAAAGCAAAAAATTTCAGAATTGCACCTTGCAATGCGGAGAAATTACTGTTTGTGCATTTACAATATTCATTGATTTTTGCCATTGAAAAACATCATGTTATTCATATACCAGAAATGTTTGAAGCTACTGACTGAATGAAAGGAGCTGGCATCTCACTCTCTTTGAATCTTCTTTATCATGCTAAGAGGAGCAGGAAAAAGCAAAAAATTTCAGAATTGCACCTTGCAATGTGGAGAAATTACTGTTTGTGCATTTACAATATTCATTGATTTTTACCATTAAAAAACGTCCAGAAATGATTGAAGCTACTGACTGAATGAAAGTAGCTGGCATCTCACTCTCTTTGAATCTTCTTTATCATGCTAAGAGGAGCAGGAAAAAGCAAAAAATTTCAGACTTGCACCTTGCAATGCGGAGAAATTACTGTTTGTGCATTTACAATATTCATTGATTTTTGCCATTGAAAAACATCATGTTATTCATATACCAGAAATGTTTGAAGCTACTGACTGAATGAAAGGAGCTGGCATCTCACTCTCTTTGAATCTTCTTTATCATGCTAAGAGGAGCAGGAAAAAGCAAAAAATTTCAGAATTGCACCTTGCAATGCGGAGAAATTACTGTTTGTGCATTTACAATATTCATTGATTTTTGCCATTGAAAAACGTCCAGAAATGATTGAAGCTACTGACTGAATGAAAGGAGCTGGCATCTCACTCTCTTTGAATCTTGTTTATCATGCTAAGAGGAGCAGGAAAAAGCAAAAAATTTCAGAATTGCACCTTGCAATGCGGAGAAATTACTGTTTGTGCATTTACAATATTCATTGATTTTTGCCATTGAAAAACATCCAGAAATGATTGAAGCTACTGACTGAATGAAAGGAGCTGGCATCTCACTCTCTTTGAATCTTCTTTATCATGCTAAGAGGAGCAGGAAAAAGCAAAAAAATTCAGAATTGCACCTTGCAATGCGGAGAAATTACTGTTTGTGCATTTACAAAATTCATTGATTTTTGCCATTGAAAAACATCATGTTATTCATATACCAGAAATGTTTGAAGCTACTGACTGAATGAAAGGAGCTGACATCTCACTCTCTTTGAATCTTCTTTATCATGCTAAGAGGAGCAGGAAAAAGCAAAAAATTTCAGAATTGCACCTTGCAATGCGGAGAAATTACTGTTTGTGCATTTACAATATTCATTGATTTTTGCCATTGAAAAACATCCAGAAATGATTGAAGCTACTGACTGAATGAAAGGAGCTGGCATCTCACTCTCTTTGAATCTTCTTTACCATGCTAAGAGGAGCAGGAAAAAGCAAAAAATTTCAGAATTGCACCTTGCAATGCGGAGAAATTACTGTTTGTGCATTTACAATATTCATTGATTTTTGCCATTGAAAAACATCATGTTATTCATATACCAGAAATGTTTGAAGCTACTGACTGAATGAAAGGAGCTGGCATCTCACTCTCTTTGAATCTTCTTTATCATGCTAAGAGGAGCAGGAAAAAGCAAAAAATTTCAGAATTGCACCTTGCAATGCGGAGAAATTACTGTTTGTGCATTTACAATATTCATTGATTTTTGCCATTGAAAAACATCATGTTATTCATATACCAGAAATGTTTGAAGCTACTGACTGAATGAAAGGAGCTGGCATCTCACTCTCTTTGAATCTTCTTTATCATGCTAAGAGGAGCAGGAAAAAGCAAAAAATTTCAGAATTGCACCTTGCAATGTGGAGAAATTACTGTTTGTGCATTTACAATATTCATTGATTTTTGCCATTGAAAAACATCCAGAAATGATTGAAGCTACTGACTGAATGAAAGGAGCTGGCATCTCACTCTCTTTGAATCTTCTTTATCATGCTAAGAGGAGCAGGAAAAAGCAAAAAATTTCAGAATTGCACCTTGCAATGCGGAGAAATTACTGTTTGTGCATTTACAATATTCATTGATTTTTGCCATTGAAAAACATCATGTTATTCATATACCAGAAATGTTTGAAGCTACTGACTGAATGAAAGGAGCTGGCATCTCACTCTCTTTGAATCTTCTTTATCATGCTAAGAGGAGCAGGAAAAAGCAAAAAATTTCAGAATTGCACCTTGCAATGCGGAGAAATTACTGTTTGTGCATTTACAATATTCATTGATTTTTGCCATTGAAAAACATCCAGAAATGATTGAAGCTACTGACTGAATGAAAGGAGCTGGCATCTCACTCTCTTTGAATCTTCTTTATCATGCTAAGAGGAGCAGGAAAAAGCAAAAAATTTCAGAATTGCACCTTGCAATGCGGAGAAATTACTGTTTGTGCATTTACAATATTCATTGATTTTTGCCATTGAAAAACATCATGTTATTCATATACCAGAAATGTTTGAAGCTACTGACTGAATGAAAGGAGCTGGCATCTCACTCTCTTTGAATCTTCTTTATCATGCTAAGAGGAGCAGGAAAAAGCAAAAAATTTCAGAATTGCACCTTGCAATGCGGAGAAATTACTGTTTGTGCATTTACAATATTCATTGATTTTTGCCATTGAAAAACATCATGTTATTCATATACCAGAAATGTTTGAAGCTACTGACTGAATGAAAGGAGCTGGCACCTCACTCTCTTTGAATCTTTATCATGCTAAGAGGAGCGGGAAAAAGCAAAAAATTTCAGAATTGCACCTTGCAATGCGGAGAAATTACTGTTTGTGCATTTACAATATTCATTGATTTTTGCCATTGAAAAACGTCCAGAAATGATTGAAGGTACTGACTGAATGAAAGGAGCTGGCATCTCACTCTCTTTGAATCTTCTTTATCATGCTAAGAGGAGCAGGAAAAAGCAAAAAATTTCAGAATTGCACCTTGCAATGCGGAGAAATTACTGTTTGTGCATTTACAATATTCATTGATTTTTGCCATTGAAAAACGTCCAGAAATGTTTGAAGCTACTGACTGAATGAAAGGAGCTGGCATCTCACTCTCTTTGAATCTTCTTTATTATGCTAAGAGGAGCAGGAAAAAGCAAAAAATTTCAGAATTGCACCTTGCAATGCGGAGAAATTACAGTTTGTGCATTTACAATATTCATTGATTTTTGCCATTGAAAAACATCCAGAAATGATTGAAGCTACTGACTGAATGAAAGGAGCTGGCATCTCACTCTCTTTGAATCTTCTTTATCATGCTAAGAGGAGCAGGAAAAAGCAAAAAATTTCAGAATTGCACCTTGCAATGCGGAGAAATTACTGTTTGTGCATTTACAATATTCATTGATTTTTGCCATTGAAAAACATCATGTTATTCATATACCAGAAATGTTTGAAGCTACTGACTGAATGAAAGGAGCTGGCATCTCACTCTCTTTGAATCTTCTTTATCATGCTAAGAGGAGCAGGAAAAAGCAAAAAATTTCAGAATTGCACCTTGCAATGTGGAGAAATTACTGTTTGTGCATTTACAATATTCATTGATTTTTACCATTGAAAAACGTCCAGAAATGATTGAAGCTACTGACTGAATGAAAGTAGCTGGCATCTCACTCTCTTTGAATCTTCTTTATCATGCTAAGAGGAGCAGGAAAAAGCAAAAAATTTCAGACTTGCACCTTGCAATGCGGAGAAATTACTGTTTGTGCATTTACAATATTCATTGATTTTTGCCATTGAAAAACATCATGTTATTCATATACCAGAAATGTTTGAAGCTACTGACTGAATGAAAGGAGCTGGCATCTCACTCTCTTTGAATCTTCTTTATCATGCTAAGAGGAGCAGGAAAAAGCAAAAAATTTCAGAATTGCACCTTGCAATGCGGAGAAATTACTGTTTGTGCATTTACAATATTCATTGATTTTTGCCATTGAAAAACGTCCAGAAATGATTGAAGCTACTGACTGAATGAAAGGTGCTGGCATCTCACTCTCTTTGAATCTTGTTTATCATGCTAAGAGGAGCAGGAAAAAGCAAAAAATTTCAGAATTGCACCTTGCAATGCGGAGAAATTACTGTTTGTGCATTTACAATATTCATTGATTTTTGCCATTGAAAAACATCCAGAAATGATTGAAGCTACTGACTGAATGAAAGGAGCTGGCATCTCACTCTCTTTGAATCTTCTTTATCATGCTAAGAGGAGCAGGAAAAAGCAAAAAATTTCAGAATTGCACCTTGCAATGCGGAGAAATTACTGTTTGTGCATTTACAATATTCATTGATTTTTGCCATTGAAAAACATCATGTTATTCATATACCAGAAATGTTTGAAGCTACTGACTGAATGAAAGGAGCTGGCATCTCACTCTCTTTGAATCTTCTTTATCATGCTAAGAGGAGCAGGAAAAAGCAAAAAATTTCAGAATTGCACCTTGCAATGTGGAGAAATTACTGTTTGTGCATTTACAATATTCATTGATTTTTACCATTGAAAAACGTCCAGAAATGATTGAAGCTACTGACTGAATGAAAGTAGCTGGCATCTCACTCTCTTTGAATCTTCTTTATCATGCTAAGAGGAGCAGGAAAAAGCAAAAAATTTCAGACTTGCACCTTGCAATGCGGAGAAATTACTGTTTGTGCATTTACAATATTCATTGATTTTTGCCATTGAAAAACATCATGTTATTCATATACCAGAAATGTTTGAAGCTACTGACTGAATGAAAGGAGCTGGCATCTCACTCTCTTTGAATCTTCTTTATCATGCTAAGAGGAGCAGGAAAAAGCAAAAAATTTCAGAATTGCACCTTGCAATGCGGAGAAATTACTGTTTGTGCATTTACAATATTCATTGATTTTTGCCATTGAAAAACGTCCAGAAATGATTGAAGCTACTGACTGAATGAAAGGAGCTGGCATCTCACTCTCTTTGAATCTTGTTTATCATGCTAAGAGGAGCAGGAAAAAGCAAAAAATTTCAGAATTGCACCTTGCAATGCGGAGAAATTACTGTTTGTGCATTTACAATATTCATTGATTTTTGCCATTGAAAAACATCCAGAAATGATTGAAGCTACTGACTGAATGAAAGGAGCTGGCATCTCACTCTCTTTGAATCTTCTTTATCATGCTAAGAGGAGCAGGAAAAAGCAAAAAATTTCAGAATTGCACCTTGCAATGCGGAGAAATTACTGTTTGTGCATTTACAATATTCATTGATTTTTGCCATTGAAAAACATCATGTTATTCATATACCAGAAATGTTTGAAGCTACTGACTGAATGAAAGGAGCTGGCATCTCACTCTCTTTGAATCTTCTTTATCATGCTAAGAGGAGCAGGAAAAAGCAAAAAATTTCAGAATTGCACCTTGCAATGTGGAGAAATTACTGTTTGTGCATTTACAATATTCATTGACTTTTACCATTGAAAAACGTCCAGAAATGATTGAAGCTACTGACTGAATGAAAGTAGCTGGCATCTCACTCTCTTTGAATCTTCTTTATCATGCTAAGAGGAGCAGGAAAAAGCAAAAAATTTCAGAATTGCACCTTGCAATGCGGAGAAATTACTGTTTGTGCATTTACAATATTCATTGATTTTTGCCATTGAAAAACATCATGTTATTCATATACCAGAAATGTTTGAAGCTACTGACTGAATGAAAGGAGCTGGCATCTCACTCTCTTTGAATCTTCTTTATCATGCTAAGAGGAGCAGGAAAAAGCAAAAAATTTCAGAATTGCACCTTGCAATGTGGAGAAATTACTGTTTGTGCATTTACAATATTCATTGATTTTTACCATTGAAAAACGTCCAGAAATGATTGAAGCTACTGACTGAATGAAAGTAGCTGGCATCTCACTCTCTTTGAATCTTCTTTATCATGCTAAGAGGAGCAGGAAAAAGCAAAAAATTTCAGACTTGCACCTTGCAATGCGGAGAAATTACTGTTTGTGCATTTACAATCTTCATTGATTTTTGCCATTGAAAAACATCATGTTATTCATATACCAGAAATGTTTGAAGCTACTGACTGAATGAAAGGAGCTGGCATCTCACTCTCTTTGAATCTTCTTTATCATGCTAAGAGGAGCAGGAAAAAGCAAAAAATTTCAGAATTGCACCTTGCAATGCGGAGAAATTACTGTTTGTGCATTTACAATATTCATTGATTTTTGCCATTGAAAAACGTCCAGAAATGATTGAAGCTACTGACTGAATGAAAGGAGCTGGCATCTCACTCTCTTTGAATCTTGTTTATCATGCTAAGAGGAGCAGGAAAAAGCAAAAAATTTCAGAATTGCACCTTGCAATGCGGAGAAATTACTGTTTGTGCATTTACAATATTCATTGATTTTTGCCATTGAAAAACATCCAGAAATGATTGAAGCTACTGACTGAATGAAAGGAGCTGGCATCTCACTCTCTTTGAATCTTCTTTATCATGCTAAGAGGAGCAGGAAAAAGCAAAAAATTTCAGAATTGCACCTTGCAATGCGGAGAAATTACTGTTTGTGCATTTACAATATTCATTGATTTTTGCCATTGAAAAACATCATGTTATTCATATACCAGAAATGTTTGAAGCTACTGACTGAATGAAAGGAGCTGGCATCTCACTCTCTTTGAATCTTCTTTATCATGCTAAGAGGAGCAGGAAAAAGCAAAAAATTTCAGAATTGCACCTTGCAATGTGGAGAAATTACTGTTTGTGCATTTACAATATTCATTGATTTTTACCATTGAAAAACGTCCAGAAATGATTGAAGCTACTGACTGAATGAAAGTAGCTGGCATCTCACTCTCTTTGAATCTTCTTTATCATGCTAAGAGGAGCAGGAAAAAGCAAAAAATTTCAGACTTGCACCTTGCAATGCGGAGAAATTACTGTTTGTGCATTTACAATATTCATTGATTTTTGCCATTGAAAAACATCATGTTATTCATATACCAGAAATGTTTGAAGCTACTGACTGAATGAAAGGAGCTGGCATCTCACTCTCTTTGAATCTTCTTTATCATGCTAAGAGGAGCAGGAAAAAGCAAAAAATTTCAGAATTGCACCTTGCAATGCGGAGAAATTACTGTTTGTGCATTTACAATATTCATTGACTTTTGCCATTGAAAAACGTCCAGAAATGATTGAAGCTACTGACTGAATGAAAGGAGCTGGCATCTCACTCTCTTTGAATCTTGTTTATCATGCTAAGAGGAGCAGGAAAAAGCAAAAAATTTCAGAATTGCACCTTGCAATGCGGAGAAATTACTGTTTGTGCATTTACAATATTCATTGATTTTTGCCATTGAAAAACATCCAGAAATGATTGAAGCTACTGACTGAATGAAAGGAGCTGGCATCTCACTCTCTTTGAATCTTCTTTATCATGCTAAGAGGAGCAGGAAAAAGCAAAAAATTTCAGAATTGCACCTTGCAATGCGGAGAAATTACTGTTTGTGCATTTACAAAATTCATTGATTTTTGCCATTGAAAAACATCATGTTATTCATATACCAGAAATGTTTGAAGCTACTGACTGAATGAAAGGAGCTGACATCTCACTCTCTTTGAATCTTCTTTATCATGCTAAGAGGAGCAGGAAAAAGCAAAAAAATTTCAGAATTGCACCTTGCAATGCGGAGAAATTACTGTTTGTGCATTTACAATATTCATTGATTTTTGCCATTGAAAAACATCCAGAAATGATTGAAGCTACTGACTGAATGAAAGGAGCTGGCATCTCACTCTCTTTGAATCTTCTTTATCATGCTAAGAGGAGCAGGAAAAAGCAAAAAATTTCAGAATTGCACCTTGCAATGCGGAGAAATTACTGTTTGTGTATTTACAATATTCATTGATTTTTGCCATTGAAAAACATCATGTTATTCATATACCAGAAATGTTTGAAGCTACTGACTGAATGAAAGGAGCTGGCATCTCACTCTCTTTGAATCTTCTTTATCATGCTAAGAGGAGCAGGAAAAAGCAAAAAATTTCAGAATTGCACCTTGCAATGCGGAGAAATTACTGTTTGTGCATTTACAATATTCATTGATTTTTGCCATTGAAAAACATCATGTTATTCATATACCAGAAATGTTTGAAGCTACTGACTGAATGAAAGGAGCTGGCATCTCACTCTCTTTGAATCTTCTTTATCATGCTAAGAGGAGCAGGAAAAAGCAAAAAATTTCAGAATTGCACCTTGCAATGTGGAGAAATTACTGTTTGTGCATTTACAATATTCATTGATTTTTACCATTGAAAAAGGTCCAGAAATGATTGAAGCTACTGACTGAATGAAAGTAGCTGGCATCTCACTCTCTTTGAATCTTCTTTATCATGCTAAGAGGAGCAGGAAAAAGCAAAAAATTTCAGACTTGCACCTTGCAATGCGGAGAAATTACTGTTTGTGCATTTACAATATTCATTGATTTTTGCCATTGAAAAACATCATGTTATTCATATACCAGAAATGTTTGAAGCTACTGACTGAATGAAAGGAGCTGGCATCTCACTCTCTTTGAATCTTCTTTATCATGCTAAGAGGAGCAGGAAAAAGCAAAAAATTTCAGAATCGCACCTTGCAATGCGGAGAAATTACTGTTTGTGCATTTACAATTTTCATTGATTTTTGCCATTGAAAAACGTCCAGAAATGATTGAAGGTACTGACTGAATGAAAGGAGCTGGCATCTCACTCTCTTTGAATCTTCTTTATCATGCTAAGAGGAGCAGGAAAAAGCAAAAAATTTCAGAATTGCACCTTGCAATGCGGAGAAATTACTGTTTGTGCATTTACAATATTCATTGATTTTTGCCATTGAAAAACGTCCAGAAATGATTGAAGCTACTGACTGAATGAAAGGAGCTGGCATCTCACTCTCTTTGAATCTTCTTTATCATGCTAAGAGGAGCAGGAAAAAGCAAAAAATTTCAGAATTGCACCTTGCAATGCGGAGAAATTACAGTTTGTGCATTTACAATATTCATTGATTTTTGCCATTGAAAAACATCCAGAAATGATTGAAGCTACTGACTGAATGAAAGGAGCTGGCATCTCACTCTCTTTGAATCTTCTTTATCATGCTAAGAGGAGCAGGAAAAAGCAAAAAATTTCAGAATTGCACCTTGCAATGCGGAGAAATTACTGTTTGTGCATTTACAATATTCATTGATTTTTGCCATTGAAAAACATCATGTTATTCATATACCAGAAATGTTTGAAGCTACTGACTGAATGAAAGGAGCTGGCATCTCACTCTCTTTGAATCTTCTTTATCATGCTAAGAGGAGCAGGAAAAAGCAAAAAATTTCAGAATTGCACCTTGCAATGCGGAGAAATTACTGTTTGTGCATTTACAATATTCATTGATTTTTGCCATTGAAAAACATGTTATTCATATACCAGAAATGTTTGAAGCTACTGACTGAATGAAAGGAGCTGGCACCTCACTCTCTTTGAATCTTTATCATGCTAAGAGGAGCGGGAAAAAGCAAAAAATTTCAGAATTGCACCTTGCAATGCGGAGAAATTACTGTTTGTGCATTTACAATATTCATTGATTTTTGCCATTGAAAAACGTCCAGAAATGATTGAAGGTACTGACTGAATGAAAGGAGCTGGCATCTCACTCTCTTTGAATCTTCTTTATCATGCTAAGAGGAGCAGGAAAAAGCAAAAAATTTCAGAATTGCACCTTGCAATGCGGAGAAATTACTGTTTGTGCATTTACAATATTCATTGATTTTTGCCATTGAAAAACGTCCAGAAATGATTGAAGCTACTGACTGAATGAAAGGAGCTGGCATCTCACACTCTTTGAATCTTCTTTATTATGCTAAGAGGAGCAGGAAAAAGCAAAAAATTTCAGAATTGCACCTTGCAATGCGGAGAAATTACAGTTTGTGCATTTACAATATTCATTGATTTTTGCCATTGAAAAACATCCAGAAATGATTGAAGCTACTGACTGAATGAAAGGAGCTGGCATCTCACTCTCTTTGAATCTTCTTTATCATGCTAAGAGGAGCAGGAAAAAGCAAAAAATTTCAGAATTGCACCTTGCAATGCGGAGAAATTACTGTTTGTGCATTTACAATATTCATTGATTTTTGCCATTGAAAAACATCATGTTATTCATATACCAGAAATGTTTGAAGCTACTGACTGAATGAAAGGAGCTGGCATCTCACTCTCTTTGAATCTTCTTTATCATGCTAAGAGGAGCAGGAAAAAGCAAAAAATTTCAGAATTGCACCTTGCAATGTGGAGAAATTACTGTCTGTGCATTTACAATATTCATTGATTTTTACCATTGAAAAACATCCAGAAATGATTGAAGCTACTGACTGAATGAAAGTAGCTGGCATCTCACTCTCTTTGAATCTTCTTTATCATGCTAAGAGGAGCAGGAAAAAGCAAAAAATTTCAGACTTGCACCTTGCAATGCGGAGAAATTACTGTTTGTGCATTTACAATATTCATTGATTTTTGCCATTGAAAAACATCATGTTATTCATATACCAGAAATGTTTGAAGCTACTGACTGAATGAAAGGAGCTGGCATCTCACTCTCTTTGAATCTTCTTTATCATGCTAAGAGGAGCAGGAAAAAGCAAAAAATTTCAGAATTGCACCTTGCAATGCGGAGAAATTACTGTTTGTGCATTTACAATATTCATTGATTTTTGCCATTGAAAAACGTCCAGAAATGATTGAAGCTACTGACTGAATGAAAGGAGCTGGCATCTCACTCTCTTTGAATCTTGTTTATCATGCTAAGAGGAGCA
This sequence comes from Phyllobates terribilis, assembly GCF_046119375.1. NCBI lineage: Eukaryota > Metazoa > Chordata > Amphibia > Anura > Dendrobatidae > Phyllobates > Phyllobates terribilis. The sequence continues at coordinate 148,462 of NW_027364175.1, forward strand.
GGAAAAAGCAAAAAATTTCAGAATTGCACCTTGCAATGCGGAGAAATTACTGTTTGTGCATTTACAATATTCATTGATTTTTGCCATTGAAAAACATCCAGAAATGATTGAAGCTACTGACTGAATGAAAGGAGCTGGCATCTCACTCTCTTTGAATCTTCTTTATCATGCTAAGAGGAGCAGGAAAAAGCAAAAAATTTCAGAATTGCACCTTGCAATGCGGAGAAATTACTGTTTGTGCATTTACAATATTCATTGATTTTTGCCATTGAAAAACATCATGTTATTCATATACCAGAAATGTTTGAAGCTACTGACTGAATGAAAGGAGCTGGCATCTCACTCTCTTTGAATCTTCTTTATCATGCTAAGAGGAGCAGGAAAAAGCAAAAAATTTCAGAATTGCACCTTGCAATGTGGAGAAATTACTGTTTGTGCATTTACAATATTCATTGATTTTTACCATTGAAAAACGTCCAGAAATGATTGAAGCTACTGACTGAATGAAAGTAGCTGGCATCTCACTCTCTTTGAATCTTCTTTATCATGCTAAGAGGAGCAGGAAAAAGCAAAAAATTTCAGACTTGCACCTTGCAATGCGGAGAAATTACTGTTTGTGCATTTACAATATTCATTGATTTTTGCCATTGAAAAACATCATGTTATTCATATACCAGAAATGTTTGAAGCTACTGACTGAATGAAAGGAGCTGGCATCTCACTCTCTTTGAATCTTCTTTATCATGCTAAGAGGAGCAGGAAAAAGCAAAAAATTTCAGAATTGCACCTTGCAATGCGGAGAAATTACTGTTTGTGCATTTACAATATTCATTGATTTTTGCCATTGAAAAACGTCCAGAAATGATTGAAGCTACTGACTGAATGAAAGGAGCTGGCATCTCACTCTCTTTGAATCTTGTTTATCATGCTAAGAGGAGCAGGAAAAAGCAAAAAATTTCAGAATTGCACCTTGCAATGCGGAGAAATTACTGTTTGTGCATTTACAATATTCATTGATTTTTGCCATTGAAAAACATCCAGAAATGATTGAAGCTACTGACTGAATGAAAGGAGCTGGCATCTCACTCTCTTTGAATCTTCTTTATCATGCTAAGAGGAGCAGGAAAAAGCAAAAAATTTCAGAATTGCACCTTGCAATGCGGAGAAATTACTGTTTGTGCATTTACAATATTCATTGATTTTTGCCATTGAAAAACATCATGTTATTCATATACCAGAAATGTTTGAAGCTACTGACTGAATGAAAGGAGCTGGCATCTCACTCTCTTTGAATCTTCTTTATCATGCTAAGAGGAGCAGGAAAAAGCAAAAAATTTCATAATTGCACCTTGCAATGCGGAGAAATTACTGTTTGTGCATTTACAATATTCATTGATTTTTGCCATTGAAAAACGTCCAGAAATGATTGAAGCTACTGACTGAATGAAAGGAGCTGGCATCTCACTCTCTTTGAATCATGTTTATCATGCTAAGAGGAGCAGGAAAAAGCAAAAAATTTCAGAATTGCACCTTGCAATGCGGAGAAATTACTGTTTGTGCATTTACAATATTCATTGATTTTTGCCATTGAAAAACGTCCAGAAATTATTGAAGCTACTGACTGAATGAAAGGAGCTGGCATCTCACTCTCTTTGAATCTTCTTTATCATGCTAAGAGGAGCAGGAAAAAGCAAAAAATTTCAGAATTGCACCTTGCAATGCGGAGAAATTACTGTTTGTGCATTTACAATATTCATTGATTTTTGCCATTGAAAAACATCATGTTATTCATATACCAGAAATGATTGAAGCTACTGACTGAATGAAAGGAGCTGGCATCTCACTCTCTTTGAATCTTCTTTATCATGCTAAGAGGAGCAGGAAAAAGTAAAAAATTTCAGAATTGCACTATGCAATGCGGAGAAATTACTGTTTGTGCATTTATAATATTCAATGATTTTTGCCATTGAAAAACGTCCAGAAATGATTGAAGCTACTGACTGAACGAAAGGAGCTGGCATCTCACTCTCTTTGAATCTTCTTTATCATGCTAAGAGGAGCAGGAAAAAGCAAAAAATTTCAGAATTGCACCTTGCAATGCGGAGAAATTACTGTTTGTGCATTTACAATATTCATTGATTTTTGCCATTGAAAAACATCATGTTATTCATATACCAGAAATGTTTGAAGCTACTGACTGAATGAAAGGAGCTGGCATCTCACTCTCTTTGAATCTTCTTTATCATGCTAAGAGGAGCAGGAAAAAGCAAAAAATTTCAGAATTGCAACTTGCAATGCGGAGAAATTACTGTTTGTGCATTTACAATATTCATTGATTTTTGCCATTGAAAAACGTCCAGAAATGATTGAAGCTACTGACTGAATGAAAGGAGCTGGCATCTCACTCTCTTTGAATCTTCTTTATCATGCTAAGAGGAGCAGGTAAAAGCAAAAAATTTCAGAATTGCACCTTGCAATGCGGAGAAATTACTGTTTGTGCATTTACAATATTCATTGATTTTTGCCATTGAAAAACGTCCAGAAATGTTTGAAGCTACTGACTGAATGAAAGGAGCTGGCATCTCACTCTCTTTGAATCTTGTTTATCATGCTAAGAGGAGCAGGAAAAAGCAAAAAATTTCAGAATTGCACCTTGCAATGCGGAGAAATTACTGTTTGTGCATTTGCAATATTCATTGATTTTTGCCATTGAAAAACGTCCAGAAATGATTGAAGCTACTGACTGAATGAAAGGAGCTGGCATCTCACTCTCTTTGAATCTTCTTTATCATGCTAAGAGGAGCAGGAAAAAGCAAAAAATTTCAGAATTGCACCTTGCAATGCGGAGAAATTACTGTTTGTGCATTTACAATATTCATTGATTTTTGCCATTGAAAAACATCATGTTATTCATATACCAGAAATGATTGAAGCTACTGACTGAATGAAAGGAGCTGGCATCTCACTCTCTTTGAATCTTCTTTATCATGCTAAGAGGAGCAGGAAAAAGCAAAAAATTTCAGAATTGCACCTTGCAATGCGGAGAAATTACTGTTTGTGCATTTACAATATTCATTGATTTTTGCCATTGAAAAACATCATGTTATTCATATACCAGAAATGTTTGAAGCTACTGACTGAATGAAAGGAGCTGGCATCTCACTCTCTTTGAATCTTCTTTATCATGCTAAGAGGAGCAGTAAAAAGCAAAAAATTTCACAATTGCACCTTGCAATGCGGAGAAATTACTGTTTGTGCATTTACAATATTCATTGATTTTTACCATTGAAAAACGTCCAGAAATGATTGAGGCTACTGACTGAACGAAAGGAGCTGGCATCTCACTCTCTTTGAATCTTCTTTAACATGCTAAGAGAAGCAGGAAAAAGCAAAAAATTTCAGAATTGCACCTTGCAATGCGGAGAAATTACTGTTTGTGCATTTACAATATTCATTGATTTTTGCCATTGAAAAACATCATGTTATTCATATACCAGAAATGTTTGAAGCTACTGACTGAATGAAAGGAGCTGGCATCTCACTCTCTTTGAATCTTCTTTATCATGCTAAGAGGAGCAGGAAAAAACAAAAAATTTCAGAATTGCACCTTGCAATGCGGAGAAATTACTGTTTGTGCATTTACAATATTCATTGATTTTTGCCATTGAAAAACATCATGTTATTCATATACCAGAAATGATTGAAGCTACTGACTGAATGAAAGGAGCTGGCATCTCACTCTCTTTGAATCTTCTTTATCATGCTAAGAGGAGCAGGAAAAAGTAAAAAATTTCAGAATTGCACCTTGCAATGCGGAGAAATTACTGTTTGTGCATTTACAATATTCAATGATTTTTGCCATTGAAAAAAGTCCAGAAATGATTGAAGCTACTGACTCAATGAAAGGAGCTGGCATCTCACTCTCTTTGAATCTTCTTTATCATGCTAAGAGGAGCAGGAAAAAGCAAAAAATTTCAGAATTGCACCTTGCAATGCGGAGAAATTACTGTTTGTGCATTTACAATATTCATTGATTTTTGCCATTGAAAAACATCATGTTATTCATATACCAGAAATGTTTGAAGCTACTGACTGAATGAAAGGAGCTGGCATCTCACTCTCTTTGAATCTTCTTTATCATGCTAAGAGGAGCAGGAAAAAGCAAAAAATTTCAGAATTGCACCTTGCAATGCGGAGAAATTACTGTTTGTGCATTTACAATATTCATTGATTTTTGCCATTGAAAAACATCATGTTATTCATATACCAGAAATGTTTGAAGCTACTGACTGAATGAAAGGAGCTGGCATCTCACTCTCTTTGAATCTTCTTTATCATGCTAAGAGGAGCAGGAAAAAGCAAAAAATTTCAGAATTGCACCTTGCAATGCGGAGAAATTACTGTTTGTGCATTTACAATATTCATTGATTTTTGCCATTGAAAAACATCATGTTATTCATATACCAGAAATGTTTGAAGCTACTGACTGAATGAAAGGAGCTGGCATCTCACTCTCTTTGAATCTTCTTTATCATGCTAAGAGGAGCAGGAAAAAGCAAAAAATTTCAGAATTGCACCTTGCAATGCGGAGAAATTACTGTTTGTGCATTTACAATATTCATTGATTTTTGCCATTGAAAAACGTCCAGAAATGATTGAAGCTACTGACTGAATGAAAGGAGCTGGCATCTCACTCTCTTTGAATCTTCTTTATCATGCTAAGAGGAGCAGGAAAAAGCAAAAAATTTCAGAATTGCACCTTACAATGCGGAGAAATTACAGTTTGTGCATTTACAATATTCATTGATTTTTGCCATTGAAAAACGTCCAGAAATGATTGAAGCTACTGACTGAATGAAAGGAGCTGGCATCTCACTCTCTTTGAATCTTCTTTATCATGCTAAGAGGAGCAGGAAAAAGCAAAAAATTTCAGAATTGCACCTTGCAATGCGGAGAAATTACTGTTTGTGCATTTACAATATTCATTGATTTTTGCCATTGAAAAACGTCCAGAAATGATTGAAGCTACTGACTGAATGAAAGGAGCTGGCATCTCACTCTCTTTGAATCTTCTTTATCATGCTAAGAGGAGCAGGAAAAAGCAAAAAATTTCAGAATTGCACCTTGCAATGCGGAGAAATTACTGTTTGTGCATTTACAATATTCATTGATTTTTGCCATTGAAAAACATCATGTTATTCATATACCAGAAATGTTTGAAGCTACTGACTGAATGAAAGGAGCTGGCATCTCACTCTCTTTGAATCTTCTTTATCATGCTAAGAGGAGCAGGAAAAAGCAAAAAATTTCATAATTGCACCTTGCAATGCGGAGAAATTACTGTTTGTGCATTTACAATATTCATTGATTTTTGCCATTGAAAAACGTCCAGAAATGATTGAAGCTACTGACTGAATGAAAGGAGCTGGCATCTCACTCTCTTTGAATCATGTTTATCATGCTAAGAGGAGCAGGAAAAAGCAAAAAATTTCAGAATTGCACCTTGCAATGCGGAGAAATTACTGTTTGTGCATTTACAATATTCATTGATTTTTGCCATTGAAAAACGTCCAGAAATTATTGAAGCTACTGACTGAATGAAAGGAGCTGGCATCTCACTCTCTTTGAATCTTCTTTATCATGCTAAGAGGAGCAGGAAAAAGCAAAAAATTTCAGAATTGCACCTTGCAATGCGGAGAAATTACTGTTTGTGCATTTACAATATTCATTGATTTTTGCCATTGAAAAACATCATGTTATTCATATACCAGAAATGATTGAAGCTACTGACTGAATGAAAGGAGCTGGCATCTCACTCTCTTTGAATCTTCTTTATCATGCTAAGAGGAGCAGGAAAAAGTAAAAAATTTCAGAATTGCACTATGCAATGCGGAGAAATTACTGTTTGTGCATTTATAATATTCAATGATTTTTGCCATTGAAAAACGTCCAGAAATGATTGAAGCTACTGACTGAACGAAAGGAGCTGGCATCTCACTCTCTTTGAATCTTCTTTATCATGCTAAGAGGAGCAGGAAAAAGCAAAAAATTTCAGAATTGCACCTTGCAATGCGGAGAAATTACTGTTTGTGCATTTACAATATTCATTGATTTTTGCCATTGAAAAACATCATGTTATTCATATACCAGAAATGTTTGAAGCTACTGACTGAATGAAAGGAGCTGGCATCTCACTCTCTTTGAATCTTCTTTATCATGCTAAGAGGAGCAGGAAAAAGCAAAAAATTTCAGAATTGCAACTTGCAATGCGGAGAAATTACTGTTTGTGCATTTACAATATTCATTGATTTTTGCCATTGAAAAACGTCCAGAAATGATTGAAGCTACTGACTGAATGAAAGGAGCTGGCATCTCACTCTCTTTGAATCTTCTTTATCATGCTAAGAGGAGCAGGTAAAAGCAAAAAATTTCAGAATTGCACCTTGCAATGCGGAGAAATTACTGTTTGTGCATTTACAATATTCATTGATTTTTGCCATTGAAAAACGTCCAGAAATGTTTGAAGCTACTGACTGAATGAAAGGAGCTGGCATCTCACTCTCTTTGAATCTTGTTTATCATGCTAAGAGGAGCAGGAAAAAGCAAAAAATTTCAGAATTGCACCTTGCAATGCGGAGAAATTACTGTTTGTGCATTTGCAATATTCATTGATTTTTGCCATTGAAAAACGTCCAGAAATGATTGAAGCTATTGACTGAATGAAAGGAGCTGGCATCTCACTCTCTTTGAATCTTCTTTATCATGCTAAGAGGAGCAGGAAAAAGCAAAAAATTTCAGAATTGCACCTTGCAATGCGGAGAAATTACTGTTTGTGCATTTACAATATTCATTGATTTTTGCCATTGAAAAACATCATGTTATTCATATACCTGAAATGATTGAAGCTACTGACTGAATGAAAGGAGCTGGCATCTCACTCTCTTTGAATCTTCTTTATCATGCTAAGAGGAGCAGGAAAAAGCAAAAAATTTCAGAATTGCACCTTGCAATGCGGAGAAATTACTGTTTGTGCATTTACAATATTCATTGATTTTTGCCATTGAAAAACATCATGTTATTCATATACCAGAAATGTTTGAAGCTACTGACTGAATGAAAGGAGCTGGCATCTCACTCTCTTTGAATCTTCTTTATCATGCTAAGAGGAGCAGGAAAAAGCAAAAAATTTCACAATTGCACCTTGCAATGCGGAGAAATTACTGTTTGTGCATTTACAATATTCATTGATTTTTACCATTGAAAAACGTCCAGAAATGATTGAGGCTACTGACTGAACGAAAGGAGCTGGCATCTCACTCTCTTTGAATCTTCTTTAACATGCTAAGAGGAGCTGGAAAAAGCAAAAAATTTCAGAATTGCACCTTGCAATGCGGAGAAATTACTGTTTGTGCATTTACAATATTCATTGATTTTTGCCATTGAAAAACATCATGTTATTCATATACCAGAAATGTTTGAAGCTACTGACTGAATGAAAGGAGCTGGCATCTCACTCTCTTTGAATCTTCTTTATCATGCTAAGAGGAGCAGGAAAAAACAAAAAATTTCAGAATTGCACCTTGCAATGCGGAGAAATTACTGTTTGTGCATTTACAATATTCATTGATTTTTGCCATTGAAAAACATCATGTTATTCATATACCAGAAATGATTGAAGCTACTGACTGAATGAAAGGAGCTGGCATCTCACTCTCTTTGAATCTTCTTTATCATGCTAAGAGGAGCAGGAAAAAGTAAAAAATTTCAGAATTGCACCTTGCAATGCGGAGAAATTACTGTTTGTGCATTTACAATATTCAATGATTTTTGCCATTGAAAAAAGTCCAGAAATGATTGAAGCTACTGACTCAATGAAAGGAGCTGGCATCTCACTCTCTTTGAATCTTCTTTATCATGCTAAGAGGAGCAGGAAAAAGCAAAAAATTTCAGAATTGCACCTTGCAATGCGGAGAAATTACTGTTTGTGCATTTACAATATTCATTGATTTTTGCCATTGAAAAACATCATGTTATTCATATACCAGAAATGTTTGAAGCTACTGACTGAATGAAAGGAGCTGGCATCTCACTCTCTTTGAATCTTCTTTATCATGCTAAGAGGAGCAGGAAAAAGCAAAAAATTTCAGAATTGCACCTTGCAATGCGGAGAAATTACTGTTTGTGCATTTACAATATTCATTGATTTTTGCCATTGAAAAACGTCCAGAAATGATTGAAGCTACTGACTGAATGAAAGGAGCTGGCATCTCACTCTCTTTGAATCTTCTTTATTATGCTAAGAGGAGCAGGAAAAAGCAAAAAATTTCAGAATTGCACCTTGCAATGCGGAGAAATTACAGTTTGTGCATTTACAATATTCATTGATTTTTGCCATTGAAAAACATCCAGAAATGATTGAAGCTACTGACTGAATGAAAGGAGCTGGCATCTCACTCTCTTTGAATCTTGTTTATCATGCTAAGAGGAGCAGGAAAAAGCAAAAAATTTCAGAATTGCACCTTGCAATGCGGAGAAATTACTGTTTGTGCATTTACAATATTCATTGATTTTTGCCATTGAAAAACATCATGTTATTCATATACCAGAAATGTTTGAAGCTACTGACTGAATGAAAGGAGCTGGCATCTCACTCTCTTTGAATCTTCTTTATCATGCTAAGAGGAGCAGGAAAAAGCAAAAAATTTCAGAATTGCACCTTGCAATGTGGAGAAATTACTGTTTGTGCATTTACAATATTCATTGATTTTTACCATTGAAAAACATCCAGAAATGATTGAAGCTACTGACTGAATGAAAGTAGCTGGCATCTCACTCTCTTTGAATCTTCTTTATCATGCTAAGAGGAGCAGGAAAAAGCAAAAAATTTCAGAATTGCACCTTGCAATGCGGAGAAATTACTGTTTGTGCATTTACAATATTCATTGATTTTTGCCATTGAAAAACATCATGTTATTCATATACCAGAAATGTTTGAAGCTACTGACTGAATGAAAGGAGCTGGCATCTCACTCTCTTTGAATCTTCTTTATCATGCTAAGAGGAGCAGGAAAAAGCAAAAAATTTCAGAATTGCACCTTGCAATGCGGAGAAATTACTGTTTGTGCATTTACAATATTCATTGATTTTTGCCATTGAAAAACGTCCAGAAATGATTGAAGCTACTGACTGAATGAAAGGAGCTGGCATCTCACTCTCTTTGAATCTTGTTTATCATGCTAAGAGGAGCAGGAAAAAGCAAAAAATTTCAGAATTGCACCTTGCAATGCGGAGAAATTACTGTTTGTGCATTTACAATATTCATTGATTTTTGCCATTGAAAAACATCCAGAAATGATTGAAGCTACTGACTGAATGAAAGGAGCTGGCATCTCACTCTCTTTGAATCTTCTTTATCATGCTAAGAGGAGCAGGAAAAAGCAAAAAATTTCAGAATTGCACCTTGCAATGCGGAGAAATTACTGTTTGTGCATTTACAATATTCATTGATTTTTGCCATTGAAAAACATCATGTTATTCATATACCAGAAATGTTTGAAGCTACTGACTGAATGAAAGGAGCTGGCATCTCACTCTCTTTGAATCTTCTTTATCATGCTAAGAGGAGCAGGAAAAAGCAAAAAATTTCAGAATTGCACCTTGCAATGTGGAGAAATTACTGTTTGTGCATTTACAATATTCATTGATTTTTACCATTGAAAAACGTCCAGAAATGATTGAAGCTACTGACTGAATGAAAGTAGCTGGCATCTCACTCTCTTTGAATCTTCTTTATCATGCTAAGAGGAGCAGGAAAAAGCAAAAAATTTCAGACTTGCACCTTGCAATGCGGAGAAATTACTGTTTGTGCATTTACAATATTCATTGATTTTTGCCATTGAAAAACATCATGTTATTCATATACCAGAAATGTTTGAAGCTACTGACTGAATGAAAGGAGCTGGCATCTCACTCTCTTTGAATCTTCTTTATCATGCTAAGAGGAGCAGGAAAAAGCAAAAAATTTCAGAATTGCACCTTGCAATGCGGAGAAATTACTGTTTGTGCATTTACAATATTCATTGATTTTTGCCATTGAAAAACGTCCAGAAATGATTGAAGCTACTGACTGAATGAAAGGAGCTGGCATCTCACTCTCTTTGAATCTTGTTTATCATGCTAAGAGGAGCAGGAAAAAGCAAAAAATTTCAGAATTGCACCTTGCAATGCGGAGAAATTACTGTTTGTGCATTTACAATATTCATTGATTTTTGCCATTGAAAAACATCCAGAAATGATTGAAGCTACTGACTGAATGAAAGGAGCTGGCATCTCACTCTCTTTGAATCTTCTTTATCATGCTAAGAGGAGCAGGAAAAAGCAAAAAATTTCAGAATTGCACCTTGCAATGCGGAGAAATTACTGTTTGTGCATTTACAATATTCATTGATTTTTGCCATTGAAAAACATCATGTTATTCATATACCAGAAATGTTTGAAGCTACTGACTGAATGAAAGGAGCTGGCATCTCACTCTCTTTGAATCTTCTTTATCATGCTAAGAGGAGCAGGAAAAAGCAAAAAATTTCATAATTGCACCTTGCAATGCGGAGAAATTACTGTTTGTGCATTTACAATATTCATTGATTTTTGCCATTGAAAAACGTCCAGAAATGATTGAAGCTACTGACTGAATGAAAGGAGCTGGCATCTCACTCTCTTTGAATCATGTTTATCATGCTAAGAGGAGCAGGAAAAAGCAAAAAATTTCAGAATTGCACCTTGCAATGCGGAGAAATTACTGTTTGTGCATTTACAATATTCATTGATTTTTGCCATTGAAAAACGTCCAGAAATTATTGAAGCTACTGACTGAATGAAAGGAGCTGGCATCTCACTCTCTTTGAATCTTCTTTATCATGCTAAGAGGAGCAGGAAAAAGCAAAAAATTTCAGAATTGCACCTTGCAATGCGGAGAAATTACTGTTTGTGCATTTACAATATTCATTGATTTTTGCCATTGAAAAACATCATGTTATTCATATACCAGAAATGATTGAAGCTACTGACTGAATGAAAGGAGCTGGCATCTCACTCTCTTTGAATCTTCTTTATCATGCTAAGAGGAGCAGGAAAAAGTAAAAAATTTCAGAATTGCACTATGCAATGCGGAGAAATTACTGTTTGTGCATTTATAATATTCAATGATTTTTGCCATTGAAAAACGTCCAGAAATGATTGAAGCTACTGACTGAACGAAAGGAGCTGGCATCTCACTCTCTTTGAATCTTCTTTATCATGCTAAGAGGAGCAGGAAAAAGCAAAAAATTTCAGAATTGCACCTTGCAATGCGGAGAAATTACTGTTTGTGCATTTACAATATTCATTGATTTTTGCCATTGAAAAACATCATGTTATTCATATACCAGAAATGATTGAAGCTACTGACTGAACGAAAGGAGCTGGCATCTCACTCTCTTTGAATCTTCTTTATCATGCTAAGAGGAGCAGGAAAAAGCAAAAAATTTCAGAATTGCACCTTGCAATGCGGAGAAATTACTGTTTGTGCATTTACAATATTCATTGATTTTTGCCATTGAAAAACGTCCAGAAATGTTTGAAGCTACTGACTGAATGAAAGGAGCTGGCATCTCACTCTCTTTGAATCTTGTTTATCATGCTAAGAGGAGCAGGAAAAAGCAAAAAATTTCAGAATTGCACCTTGCAATGCGGAGAAATTACTGTTTGTGCATTTGCAATATTCATTGATTTTTGCCATTGAAAAACGTCCAGAAATGATTGAAGCTACTGACTGAATGAAAGGAGCTGGCATCTCACTCTCTTTGAATCTTCTTTATCATGCTAAGAGGAGCAGGAAAAAGCAAAAAATTTCAGAATTGCACCTTGCAATGCGGAGAAATTACTGTTTGTGCATTTACAATATTCATTGATTTTTGCCATTGAAAAACATCATGTTATTCATATACCAGAAATGATTGAAGCTACTGACTGAATGAAAGGAGCTGGCATCTCACTCTCTTTGAATCTTCTTTATCATGCTAAGAGGAGCAGGAAAAAGCAAAAAATTTCAGAATTGCACCTTGCAATGCGGAGAAATTACTGTTTGTGCATTTACAATATTCATTGATTTTTGCCATTGAAAAACATCATGTTATTCATATACCAGAAATGTTTGAAGCTACTGACTGAATGAAAGGAGCTGGCATCTCACTCTCTTTGAATCTTCTTTATCATGCTAAGAGGAGCAGGAAAAAACAAAAAATTTCAGAATTGCACCTTGCAATGCGGAGAAATTACTGTTTGTGCATTTACAATATTCATTGATTTTTGCCATTGAAAAACATCATGTTATTCATATACCAGAAATGATTGAAGCTACTGACTGAATGAAAGGAGCTGGCATCTCACTCTCTTTGAATCTTCTTTATCATGCTAAGAGGAGCAGGAAAAAGTAAAAAATTTCAGAATTGCACTTTGCAATGCGGAGAAATTACTGTTTGTGCATTTACAATATTCAATGATTTTTGCCATTGAAAAAAGTCCAGAAATGATTGAAGCTACTGACTCAATGAAAGGAGCTGGCATCTCACTCTCTTTGAATCTTCTTTATCATGCTAAGAGGAGCAGGAAAAAGCAAAAAATTTCAGAATTGCACCTTGCAATGCGGAGAAATTACTGTTTGTGCATTTACAATATTCATTGATTTTTGCCATTGAAAAACATCATGTTATTCATATACCAGAAATGTTTGAAGCTACTGACTGAATGAAAGGAGCTGGCATCTCACTCTCCTTGAATCTTCTTTATCATGCTAAGAGGAGCAGGAAAAAGCAAAAAATTTCAGAATTGCACCTTGCAATGCGGAGAAATTACTGTTTGTGCATTTACAATATTCATTGATTTTTGCCATTGAAAAACATCATGTTATTCATATACCAGAAATGTTTGAAGCTACTGACTGAATGAAAGGAGCTGGCATCTCACTCTCTTTGAATCTTCTTTATCATGCTAAGAGGAGCAGGAAAAAGCAAAAAATTTCAGAATTGCACCTTGCAATGCGGAGAAATTACTGTTTGTGCATTTACAATATTCATTGATTTTTGCCATTGAAAAACATCATGTTATTCATATACCAGAAATGTTTGAAGCTACTGACTGAATGAAAGGAGCTGGCATCTCACTCTCTTTGAATCTTCTTTATCATGCTAAGAGGAGCAGGAAAAAGCAAAAAATTTCAGAATTGCACCTTGCAATGCGGAGAAATTACTGTTTGTGCATTTACAATATTCATTGATTTTTGCCATTGAAAAACGTCCAGAAATGATTGAAGCTACTGACTGAATGAAAGGAGCTGGCATCTCACTCTCTTTGAATCTTCTTTATCATGCTAAGAGGAGCAGGAAAAAGCAAAAAATTTCAGAATTGCACCTTACAATGCGGAGAAATTACAGTTTGTGCATTTACAATATTCATTGATTTTTGCCATTGAAAAACGTCCAGAAATGATTGAAGCTACTGACTGAATGAAAGGAGCTGGCATCTCACTCTCTTTGAATCTTCTTTATCATGCTAAGAGGAGCAGGAAAAAGCAAAAAATTTCAGAATTGCACCTTGCAATGCGGAGAAATTACTGTTTGTGCATTTACAATATTCATTGATTTTTGCCATTGAAAAACGTCCAGAAATGATTGAAGCTACTGACTGAATGAAAGGAGCTGGCATCTCACTCTCTTTGAATCTTCTTTATCATGCTAAGAGGAGCAGGAAAAAGCAAAAAATTTCAGAATTGCACCTTGCAATGCGGAGAAATTACTGTTTGTGCATTTACAATATTCATTGATTTTTGCCATTGAAAAACATCATGTTATTCATATACCAGAAATGTTTGAAGCTACTGACTGAATGAAAGGAGCTGGCATCTCACTGTCTTTGAATCTTCTTTATCATGCTAAGAGGAGCAGGAAAAAGCAAAAAATTTCATAATTGCACCTTGCAATGCGGAGAAATTACTGTTTGTGCATTTACAATATTCATTGATTTTTGCCATTGAAAAACGTCCAGAAATGATTGAAGCTACTGACTGAATGAAAGGAGCTGGCATCTCACTCTCTTTGAATCATGTTTATCATGCTAAGAGGAGCAGGAAAAAGCAAAAAATTTCAGAATTGCACCTTGCAATGCGGAGAAATTACTGTTTGTGCATTTACAATATTCATTGATTTTTGCCATTGAAAAACGTCCAGAAATTATTGAAGCTACTGACTGAATGAAAGGAGCTGGCATCTCACTCTCTTTGAATCTTCTTTATCATGCTAAGAGGAGCAGGAAAAAGCAAAAAATTTCAGAATTGCACCTTGCAATGCGGAGAAATTACTGTTTGTGCATTTACAATATTCATTGATTTTTGCCATTGAAAAACATCATGTTATTCATATACCAGAAATGATTGAAGCTACTGACTGAATGAAAGGAGCTGGCATCTCACTCTCTTTGAATCTTCTTTATCATGCTAAGAGGAGCAGGAAAAAGCAAAAAATTTCAGAATTGCACCTTGCAATGCGGAGAAATTACTGTTTGTGCATTTACAATATTCATTGATTTTTGCCATTGAAAAACATCATGTTATTCATATACCAGAAATGTTTGAAGCTACTGACTGAATGAAAGGAGCTGGCATCTCACTCTCTTTGAATCTTCTTTATCATGCTAAGAGGAGCAGGAAAAAGCAAAAAATTTCAGAATTGCACCTTGCAATGCGGAGAAATTACTGTTTGTGCATTTACAATATTCATTGATTTTTGCCATTGAAAAACATCATGTTATTCATATACCAGAAATGTTTGAAGCTACTGACTGAATGAAAGGAGCTGGCATCTCACTCTCTTTGAATCTTCTTTATCATGCTAAGAGGAGCAGGAAAAAGCAAAAAATTTCAGAATTGCACCTTGCAATGCGGAGAAATTACTGTTTGTGCATTTACAATATTCATTGATTTTTGCCATTGAAAAACGTCCAGAAATGATTGAAGCTACTGACTGAATGAAAGGAGCTGGCATCTCACTCTCTTTGAATCTTCTTTATCATGCTAAGAGGAGCAGGAAAAAGCAAAAAATTTCAGAATTGCACCTTACAATGCGGAGAAATTACAGTTTGTGCATTTACAATATTCATTGATTTTTGCCATTGAAAAACGTCCAGAAATGATTGAAGCTACTGACTGAATGAAAGGAGCTGGCATCTCACTCTCTTTGAATCTTCTTTATCATGCTAAGAGGAGCAGGAAAAAGCAAAAAATTTCAGAATTGCACCTTGCAATGCGGAGAAATTACTGTTTGTGCATTTACAATATTCATTGATTTTTGCCATTGAAAAACGTCCAGAAATGATTGAAGCTACTGACTGAATGAAAGGAGCTGGCATCTCACTCTCTTTGAATCTTCTTTATCATGCTAAGAGGAGCAGGAAAAAGCAAAAAATTTCAGAATTGCACCTTGCAATGCGGAGAAATTACTGTTTGTGCATTTACAATATTCATTGATTTTTGCCATTGAAAAACATCATGTTATTCATATACCAGAAATGTTTGAAGCTACTGACTGAATGAAAGGAGCTGGCATCTCACTGTCTTTGAATCTTCTTTATCATGCTAAGAGGAGCAGGAAAAAGCAAAAAATTTCATAATTGCACCTTGCAATGCGGAGAAATTACTGTTTGTGCATTTACAATATTCATTGATTTTTGCCATTGAAAAACGTCCAGAAATGATTGAAGCTACTGACTGAATGAAAGGAGCTGGCATCTCACTCTCTTTGAATCATGTTTATCATGCTAAGAGGAGCAGGAAAAAGCAAAAAATTTCAGAATTGCACCTTGCAATGCGGAGAAATTACTGTTTGTGCATTTACAATATTCATTGATTTTTGCCATTGAAAAACGTCCAGAAATTATTGAAGCTACTGACTGAATGAAAGGAGCTGGCATCTCACTCTCTTTGAATCTTCTTTATCATGCTAAGAGGAGCAGGAAAAAGCAAAAAATTTCAGAATTGCACCTTGCAATGCGGAGAAATTACTGTTTGTGCATTTACAATATTCATTGATTTTTGCCATTGAAAAACATCATGTTATTCATATACCAGAAATGATTGAAGCTACTGACTGAATGAAAGGAGCTGGCATCTCACTCTCTTTGAATCTTCTTTATCATGCTAAGAGGAGCAGGAAAAAGTAAAAAATTTCAGAATTGCACTATGCAATGCGGAGAAATTACTGTTTGTGCATTTATAATATTCAATGATTTTTGCCATTGAAAAACGTCCAGAAATGATTGAAGCTACTGACTGAACGAAAGGAGCTGGCATCTCACTCTCTTTGAATCTTCTTTATCATGCTAAGAGGAGCAGGAAAAAGCAAAAAATTTCAGAATTGCACCTTGCAATGCGGAGAAATTACTGTTTGTGCATTTACAATATTCATTGATTTTTGCCATTGAAAAACATCATGTTATTCATATACCAGAAATGTTTGAAGCTACTGACTGAATGAAAGGAGCTGGCATCTCACTCTCTTTGAATCTTCTTTATCATGCTAAGAGGAGCAGGAAAAAGCAAAAAATTTCAGAATTGCAACTTGCAATGCGGAGAAATTACTGTTTCTGCATTTACAATATTCATTGATTTTTGCCATTGAAAAACGTCCAGAAATGATTGAAGCTACTGACTGAATGAAAGGAGCTGGCATCTCACTCTCTTTGAATCTTCTTTATCATGCTAAGAGGAGCAGGTAAAAGCAAAAAATTTCAGAATTGCACCTTGCAATGCGGAGAAATTACTGTTTGTGCATTTACAATATTCATTGATTTTTGCCATTGAAAAACGTCCAGAAATGTTTGAAGCTACTGACTGAATGAAAGGAGCTGGCATCTCACTCTCTTTGAATCTTGTTTATCATGCTAAGAGGAGCAGGAAAAAGCAAAAAATTTCAGAATTGCACCTTGCAATGCGGAGAAATTACTGTTTGTGCATTTGCAATATTCATTGATTTTTGCCATTGAAAAACGTCCAGAAATGATTGAAGCTATTGACTGAATGAAAGGAGCTGGCATCTCACTCTCTTTGAATCTTCTTTATCATGCTAAGAGGAGCAGGAAAAAGCAAAAAATTTCAGAATTGCACCTTGCAATGCGGAGAAATTACTGTTTGTGCATTTACAATATTCATTGATTTTTGCCATTGAAAAACATCATGTTATTCATATACCAGAAATGATTGAAGCTACTGACTGAATGAAAGGAGCTGGCATCTCACTCTCTTTGAATCTTCTTTATCATGCTAAGAGGAGCAGGAAAAAGCAAAAAATTTCAGAATTGCACCTTGCAATGCGGAGAAATTACTGTTTGTGCATTTACAATATTCATTGATTTTTGCCATTGAAAAACATCATGTTATTCATATACCAGAAATGTTTGAAGCTACTGACTGAATGAAAGGAGCTGGCATCTCACTCTCTTTGAATCTTCTTTATCATGCTAAGAGGAGCAGGAAAAAGCAAAAAATTTCACAATTGCACCTTGCAATGCGGAGAAATTACTGTTTGTGCATTTACAATATTCATTGATTTTTACCATTGAAAAACGTCCAGAAATGATTGAGGCTACTGACTGAACGAAAGGAGCTGGCATCTCACTCTCTTTGAATCTTCTTTAACATGCTAAGAGGAGCAGGAAAAAGCAAAAAATTTCAGAATTGCACCTTGCAATGCGGAGAAATTACTGTTTGTGCATTTACAATATTCATTGATTTTTGCCATTGAAAAACATCATGTTATTCATATACCAGAAATGTTTGAAGCTACTGACTGAATGAAAGGAGCTGGCATCTCACTCTCTTTGAATCTTCTTTATCATGCTAAGAGGAGCAGGAAAAAACAAAAAATTTCAGAATTGCACCTTGCAATGCGGAGAAATTACTGTTTGTGCATTTACAATATTCATTGATTTTTGCCATTGAAAAACATCATGTTATTCATATACCAGAAATGATTGAAGCT
This sequence comes from Phyllobates terribilis, assembly GCF_046119375.1. Taxonomy (NCBI): domain Eukaryota; kingdom Metazoa; phylum Chordata; class Amphibia; order Anura; family Dendrobatidae; genus Phyllobates; species Phyllobates terribilis. The sequence continues at coordinate 166,527 of NW_027364175.1, forward strand.
ACTGACTGAATGAAAGGAGCTGGCATCTCACTCTCTTTGAATCTTCTTTATCATGCTAAGAGGAGCAGGAAAAAGTAAAAAATTTCAGAATTGCACCTTGCAATGCGGAGAAATTACTGTTTGTGCATTTACAATATTCAATGATTTTTGCCATTGAAAAAAGTCCAGAAATGATTGAAGCTACTGACTCAATGAAAGGAGCTGGCATCTCACTCTCTTTGAATCTTCTTTATCATGCTAAGAGGAGCAGGAAAAAGCAAAAAATTTCAGAATTGCACCTTGCAATGCGGAGAAATTACTGTTTGTGCATTTACAATATTCATTGATTTTTGCCATTGAAAAACATCATGTTATTCATATATCAGAAATGTTTGAAGCTACTGACTGAATGAAAGGAGCTGGCATCTCACTCTCTTTGAATCTTCTTTATCATGCTAAGAGGAGCAGGAAAAAGCAAAAAATTTCAGAATTGCACCTTGCAATGCGGAGAAATTACTGTTTGTGCATTTACAATATTCATTGATTTTTGCCATTGAAAAACATCATGTTATTCATATACCAGAAATGTTTGAAGCTACTGACTGAATGAAAGGAGCTGGCATCTCACTCTCTTTGAATCTTCTTTATCATGCTAAGAGGAGCAGGAAAAAGCAAAAAATTTCAGAATTGCACCTTGCAATGCGGAGAAATTACTGTTTGTGCATTTACAATATTCATTGATTTTTGCCATTGAAAAACATCATGTTATTCATATACCAGAAATGTTTGAAGCTACTGACTGAATGAAAGGAGCTGGCATCTCACTCTCTTTGAATCTTCTTTATCATGCTAAGAGGAGCAGGAAAAAGCAAAAAATTTCAGAATTGCACCTTGCAATGCGGAGAAATTACTGTTTGTGCATTTACAATATTCATTGATTTTTGCCATTGAAAAACGTCCAGAAATGATTGAAGCTACTGACTGAATGAAAGGAGCTGGCATCTCACTCTCTTTGAATCTTCTTTATCATGCTAAGAGGAGCAGGAAAAAGCAAAAAATTTCAGAATTGCACCTTACAATGCGGAGAAATTACAGTTTGTGCATTTACAATATTCATTGATTTTTGCCATTGAAAAACGTCCAGAAATGATTGAAGCTACTGACTGAATGAAAGGAGCTGGCATCTCACTCTCTTTGAATCTTCTTTATCATGCTAAGAGGAGCAGGAAAAAGCAAAAAATTTCAGAATTGCACCTTGCAATGCGGAGAAATTACTGTTTGTGCATTTACAATATTCATTGATTTTTGCCATTGAAAAACGTCCAGAAATGATTGAAGCTACTGACTGAATGAAAGGAGCTGGCATCTCACTCTCTTTGAATCTTCTTTATCATGCTAAGAGGAGCAGGAAAAAGCAAAAAATTTCAGAATTGCACCTTGCAATGCGGAGAAATTACTGTTTGTGCATTTACAATATTCATTGATTTTTGCCATTGAAAAACATCATGTTATTCATATACCAGAAATGTTTGAAGCTACTGACTGAATGAAAGGAGCTGGCATCTCACTCTCTTTGAATCTTCTTTATCATGCTAAGAGGAGCAGGAAAAAGCAAAAAATTTCAGAATTGCACCTTGCAATGCGGAGAAATTACTGTTTGTGCAATTACAATATTCATTGATTTTTGCCATTGAAAAACGTCCAGAAATGATTGAAGCTACTGACTGAATGAAAGGAGCTGGCATCTCACTCTCTATGAATCTTCTTTATCATGCTAAGAGGAGCAGGAAAAGCAAAAAATTTCAGAATTGCACCTTGCAATGCGAAGAAATTACAGTTTGTGCATTTACAATATTCATTGACTTTTGCCATTGAAAAACATCCAGAAATGATTGAAGCTACTGACTGAATGAAAGGAGCTGGCATCTCACTCTCTTTGAATCTTCTTTATCATGCTAAGAGGAGCAGGAAAAAGCAAAAAATTTCAGAATTGCACCTTGCAATGCGGAGAAATTACTGTTTGTGCATTTACAATATTCATTGATTTTTGCCATTGAAAAACGTCCAGAAATGATTGAAGCTACTGACTGAATGAAAGGAGCTGGCATCTCACTCTCTTTGAATCTTCTTTATCATGCTAAGAGGAGCAGAAAAAAGCAAACAATTTCAGAATTGCGCCTTGCAATGCGGAGAAATTACTTTGTGCATTTACAAAATTCATTGATTTTTGCCATTGAAAAACATCATGTTATTCATTTACCAGAAATGATTGAAGCTACTGACTGAATGAAAGGAGCTGGCATCTCACTCTCTTTGAATCTTCTTTATCATGCTAAGAGGAGCAGGAAAAAGCAAAAAATTTCAGAATTGCACCTTGCAATGCGGAGAAATTACTGTTTGTGCATTTACAATATTCATTGATTTTTGCCATTGAAAAACGTCCAGAAATGATTGAAGCTACTGACTGAATGAAAGGAGCTGGCATCTCACTCTCTTTGAATCTTCTTTATCATGCTAAGAGGAGCGGGAAAAAGCAAAAAAATTTCAGAATTGCACCTTTCAATGCGGAGAAATTACTGTTTGTGCATTTACAATATTCATTGATTTTTACCATTGAAAAACGTCCAGAAATGATTGAAGCTACTGACTGAATGAAAGTAGCTGGCATCTCACTCTCTTTGAATCTTCTTTATCATGCTAAGAGGAGCAGGAAAAAGCAAAAAATTTCAGACTTGCACCTTGCAATGCGGAGAAATTACTGTTTGTGCATTTACAATATTCATTGATTTTTGCCATTGAAAAACATCATGTTATTCATATACCAGAAATGTTTGAAGCTACTGACTGAATGAAAGGAGCTGGCATCTCACTCTCTTTGAATCTTCTTTATCATGCTAAGAGGAGCAGGAAAAAGCAAAAAATTTCAGAATTGCACCTTGCAATGCGGAGAAATTACTGTTTGTGCATTTACAATATTCATTGATTTTTGCCATTGAAAAACATCATGTTATTCATATACCAGAAATGTTTGAAGCTACTGACTGAATGAAAGGAGCTGGCATCTCACTCTCTTTGAATCTTCTTTATCATGCTAAGAGGAGCAGGAAAAAGCAAAAAATTTCAGAATTGCACCTTGCAATGCGGAGAAATTACTGTTTGTGCATTTACAATATTCATTGATTTTTGCCATTGAAAAACGTCCAGAAATGATTGAAGCTACTGACTGAATGAAAGGAGCTGGCATCTCACTCTCTTTGAATCATGTTTATCATGCTAAGAGGAGCAGGAAAAAGCAAAAAATTTCAGAATTGCACCTTACAATGCGGAGAAATTACAGTTTGTGCATTTACAATATTCATTGATTTTTGCCATTGAAAAACGTCCAGAAATGATTGAAGCTACTGACTGAATGAAAGGAGCTGGCATCTCACTCTCTTTGAATCTTCTTTATCATGCTAAGAGGAGCAGGAAAAAGCAAAAAATTTCAGAATTGCACCTTGCAATGCGGAGAAATTACTGTTTGTGCATTTACAATATTCATTGATTTTTGCCATTGAAAAACATGTTATTCATATACCAGAAATGTTTTTAAGCTACTGACTGAATGAAAGGAGCTGGCACCTCACTCTCTTTGAATCTTCTTTATCATGCTAAGAGGAGCAGGATAAAGCAAAAAATTTCAGAATTGCACCTTGCAATGCGGAGAAATTACTGTTTGTGCATTTACAATATTCATTGATTTTTGCCATTGAAAAACGTCCAGAAATGATTGAAGCTACTGACTGAATGAAAGGAGCTGGCATCTCACTCTCTTTGAATCTTCTTTATCATGCTAAGAGGAGCTGGAAAAAGCAAAAAATTTCAGAATTGCACCTTGCAATGCGGAGAAATTACTGTTTGTGCATTTACAATATTCATTAATTTTTGCCATTGAAAAACATCATGTTATTCATATACCAGAAATGTTTGAAGCTACTGACTGAATGAAAGGAGCTGGCATCTCACTCTCTTTGAATCTTCTTTATCATGCTAAGAGGAGCAGGAAAAAGCAAAAAATTTCAGAATTGCACCTTGCAATGCGGAGAAATTACTGTTTGTGCATTTACAATATTCATTGATTTTTGCCATTGAAAAACGTCCAGAAATGATTGAAGCTACTGACTGAATGAAAGGAGCTGGCATCTCACTCTCTTTGAATCTTCTTTATCATGCTAAGAGGAGCAGGAAAAAGCAAAAAATTTCAGAATTGCACCTTGCAATGCGGAGAAATTACAGTTTGTGCATTTACAATATTCATTGATTTTTGCCATTGAAAAACGTCCAGAAATGATTGAAGCTACTGACTGAATGAAAGGAGCTGGCATCTCACTCTCTTTGAATCTTCTTTATCATGCTAAGAGGAGCAGGAAAAAGCAAAAAATTTCAGAATTGCTCCTTGCAATGCGGAGAAATTACTGTTTGTGCATTTACAATATTCATTGATTTTTGCCATTGAAAAACGTCCAGAAATGATTGAAGCTACTGACTGAATGAAAGGAGCTGGCATCTCACTCTCTTTGAATCTTCTTTATCATGCTAAGAGGAGCGGGAAAAAGCAAAAAAATTTCAGAATTGCACCTTTCAATGCGGAGAAATTACTGTTTGTGCATTTACAATATTCATTGATTTTTACCATTGAAAAACGTCCAGAAATGATTGAAGCTACTGACTGAATGAAAGTAGCTGGCATCTCACTCTCTTTGAATCTTCTTTATCATGCTAAGAGGAGCAGGAAAAAGCAAAAAATTTCAGACTTGCACCTTGCAATGCGGAGAAATTACTGTTTGTGCATTTACAATATTCATTGATTTTTGCCATTGAAAAACATCATGTTATTCATATACCAGAAATGTTTGAAGCTACTGACTGAATGAAAGGAGCTGGCATCTCACTCTCTTTGAATCTTCTTTATCATGCTAAGAGGAGCAGGAAAAAGCAAAAAATTTCAGAATTGCACCTTGCAATGCGGAGAAATTACTGTTTGTGCATTTACAATATTCATTGATTTTTGCCATTGAAAAACATCATGTTATTCATATACCAGAAATGTTTGAAGCTACTGACTGAATGAAAGGAGCTGGCATCTCACTCTCTTTGAATCTTCTTTATCATGCTAAGAGGAGCAGGAAAAAGCAAAAAATTTCAGAATTGCACCTTGCAATGCGGAGAAATTACTGTTTGTGCATTTACAATATTCATTGATTTTTGCCATTGAAAAACGTCCAGAAATGATTGAAGCTACTGACTGAATGAAAGGAGCTGGCATCTCACTCTCTTTGAATCATGTTTATCATGCTAAGAGGAGCAGGAAAAAGCAAAAAATTTCAGAATTGCACCTTACAATGCGGAGAAATTACAGTTTGTGCATTTACAATATTCATTGATTTTTGCCATTGAAAAACGTCCAGAAATGATTGAAGCTACTGACTGAATGAAAGGAGCTGGCATCTCACTCTCTTTGAATCTTCTTTATCATGCTAAGAGGAGCAGGAAAAAGCAAAAAATTTCAGAATTGCACCTTGCAATGCGGAGAAATTACTGTTTGTGCATTTACAATATTCATTGATTTTTGCCATTGAAAAACATGTTATTCATATACCAGAAATGTTTTTAAGCTACTGACTGAATGAAAGGAGCTGGCACCTCACTCTCTTTGAATCTTCTTTATCATGCTAAGAGGAGCAGGATAAAGCAAAAAATTTCAGAATTGCACCTTGCAATGCGGAGAAATTACTGTTTGTGCATTTACAATATTCATTGATTTTTGCCATTGAAAAACGTCCAGAAATGATTGAAGCTACTGACTGAATGAAAGGAGCTGGCATCTCACTCTCTTTGAATCTTCTTTATCATGCTAAGAGGAGCTGGAAAAAGCAAAAAATTTCAGAATTGCACCTTGCAATGCGGAGAAATTACTGTTTGTGCATTTACAATATTCATTAATTTTTGCCATTGAAAAACATCATGTTATTCATATACCAGAAATGTTTGAAGCTACTGACTGAATGAAAGGAGCTGGCATCTCACTCTCTTTGAATCTTCTTTATCATGCTAAGAGGAGCAGGAAAAAGCAAAAAATTTCAGAATTGCACCTTGCAATGCGGAGAAATTACTGTTTGTGCATTTACAATATTCATTGATTTTTGCCATTGAAAAACGTCCAGAAATGATTGAAGCTACTGACTGAATGAAAGGAGCTGGCATCTCACTCTCTTTGAATCTTCTTTATCATGCTAAGAGGAGCAGGAAAAAGCAAAAAATTTCAGAATTGCACCTTGCAATGCGGAGAAATTACAGTTTGTGCATTTACAATATTCATTGATTTTTGCCATTGAAAAACGTCCAGAAATGATTGAAGCTACTGACTGAATGAAAGGAGCTGGCATCTCACTCTCTTTGAATCTTCTTTATCATGCTAAGAGGAGCAGGAAAAAGCAAAAAATTTCAGAATTGCTCCTTGCAATGCGGAGAAATTACTGTTTGTGCATTTACAATATTCATTGATTTTTGCCATTGAAAAACATGTTATTCATATACCAGAAATGTTTGAAGCTACTGACTGAATGAAAGGAGCTGGCACCTCACTCTCTTTGAATCTTCTTTATCATGCTAAGAGGAGCAGGAAAAAGCAAAAAATTTCAGAATTGCACCTTGCAATGCGGAGAAATTACTGTTTGTGCATTTACAATATTCATTGATTTTTGCCATTGAAAAACGTCCAGAAATGATTGAAGCTACTGACTGAATGAAAGGAGCTGGCATCTCACTCTCTTTGAATCTTCTTTATCATGCTAAGAGGAGCAGGAAAAAGCAAAAAATTTCAGAATTGCACCGTGCAATGCGGAGAAATTACTGTTTGTGCATTTACAATATTCATTGATTTTTGCCATTGAAAAACATCATGTTATTCATATACCAGAAATGATTGAAGCTACTGACTGAATGAAAGGAGCTGGCATCTCACTCTCTTTGAATCTTCTTTATCATGCTAAGAGGAGCAGGAAAATGTAAAAAATTTCAGAATTGCACCTTGCAATGCGGAGAAATTACTGTTTGTGCATTTACAATATTCAATGATTTTTGCCATTGAAAAACGTCCAGAAATGATTGAAGCTACTGACTGAACGAAAGGAGCTGGCATCTCACTCTCTTTGAATCTTCTTTATCATGCTAAGAGGAGCAGGAAAAAGCAAAAAATTTCAGAATTGCACCTTGCAATGCGGAGAAATTACTGTTTGTGCATTTACAATATTCATTGATTTTTGCCATTGAAAAACATCATGTTATTCATATACCAGAAATGTTTGAAGCTACTGACTGAATGAAAGGAGCTGGCATCTCACTCTCTTTGAATCTTCTTTATCATGCTAAGAGGAGCAGGAAAAAGCAAAAAATTTCAGAATTGGACCTTGCAATGCGGAGAAATTTCTGTTTGTGCATTTACAATATTCATTGATTTTTGCCATTGAAAAACGTCCAGAAATGATTGAAGCTACTGACTGAATGAAAGGAGCTGGCATCTCACTCTCTTTGAATCTTCTTTATCATGCTAAGGGGAGCAGGAAAAAGCAAAAAATTTCAGAATTGCACCTTGCAATGCGGAGAAATTACTGTTTGTGCATTTACAATATTCATTGATTTTTGCCATTGAAAAACGTCCAGAAATGATTGAAGCTACTGACTGAATGAAAGGAGCTGGCATTTCACTCTCTTTGAATCTTCTTTATCATGCTAAGAGGAGCAGGAAAAAGCAAAAAATTTCAGAATTGCACCTTACAATGCGGAGAAATTACAGTTTGTGCATTTACAATATTCATTGATTTTTGCCATTGAAAAACGTCCAGAAATGATTGAAGCTACTGACTGAATGAAAGGAGCTGGCATCTCACTCTCTTTGAATCTTCTTTATCATGCTAAGAGGAGCAGGAAAAAGCAAAAAATTTCAGAATTGCACCTTGCAATCCGGAGAAATTACTGTTTGTGCATTTACAATATTCATTGATTTTTGCCATTGAAAAACGTCCAGAAATGATTGAAGCTACTGACTGAATGAAAGGAGCTGGCATCTCACTCTCTTTGAATTTTCTTTATCATGCTAAGAGGAGCAGGAAAAAGCAAAAAATTTCAGAATTGCACCTTGCAATGTGGAGAAATTACAGTTTGTGCATTTACAATATTCATTGATTTTTGCCATTGAAAAACATGTTATTCATATACCAGAAATGTTTGAAGCTACTGACTGAATGAAAGGAGCTGGCACCTCACTCTCTTTGAATCTTCTTTATCATGCTAAGAGGAGCAGGAAAAAGCAAAAAATTTCAGAATTGCACCTTGCAATGCGGAGAAATTACTGTTTGTGCATTTACAATATTCATTGATTTTTGCCATTGAAAAACGTCCAGAAATGATTGAAGCTACTGACTGAAAAGAGCTGGCATCTCACTCTCTTTGAATCTTCTTTATCATGCTAAGAGGAGCAGGAAAAAGCAAAAAATTTCAGAATTGCACCTTGCAATGCGGAGAAATAACTGTTTGTGCATTTACAATATTCATTGATTTTTGCCATTGAAAAACGTTATTCATATACCAGAAATGTTTGAAGCTACTGACTGAATGAAAGGAGCTGGCACCTCACTCTCTTTGAATCTTCTTTATCATGCTAAGAGGAGCAGGAATAAGCAAAAAATTTCAGAATTGCACCTTGCAATGCGGAAAAATTACTGTTTGTGCATTTACAATATTCATTGATTTTTGCCATTGAAAAACGTCCAGAAATGATTGAAGCTACTGACTGAATGAAAGGAGCTGGCATCTCACTCTCTTTGAATCTTCTTTATCATGCTAAGAGGAGCAGGAAAAAGCAAAAAATTTCAGAATTGCACCTTGCAATGCGGAGAAATTACTGTTTGTGCATTTACAATATTCATTGATTTTTGCCATTGAAAAACGTCCAGAAATGATTGAAGCTACTGACTGATTGAAAGGAGCTGGCATCTCACTCTCTTTGAATCTTCTTTATCATGCTAAGAGGAGCAGGAAAAAGCAAAAAATTTCAGAATTGCGCCTTGCAATGCGGACAAATTACTGTTTGTGCATTTACAAAATTCATTGATTTTTGCCATTGAAAAACATCATGTTATTCATTTACCAGAAATGATTGAAGCTACTGACTGAATGTAAGGAGCTGGCATCTCACTCTCTTTGAATCTTCTTTATCATGCTAAGAGGAGCAGGAAAAAGCAAAAAATTTCAGAATTGCACCTTGCAATGCGGAGAAATTACTGTTTGTGCATTTACAATATTCATTGATTTTTGCCATTGAAAAACGTCCAGAAATGATTGAAGCTACTGACTGAATGAAAGGAGCTGGCATCTCACTCTCTTTGAATCTTCTTTATCATGCTAAGAGGAGCAGGAAAAAGCAAAAAATTTCAGAATTGCACCTTGCAATGCGGAGAAATTACTGTTTGTGCATTTACAATATTCATTGATTTTTGCCATTGAAAAACATCATGTTATTCATATACCAGAAATGTTTGAAGCTACTGATTGAATGAAAGGAGCTGGCATCTCACTCTCTTTGAATCTTCTTTATCATGCTAAGAGGAGCAGGAAAAAGCAAAAAATTTCAGAATTGCACCTTGCAATGCGGAGAAATTACTGTTTGTGCATTTACAATATTCATTGATTTTTGCCATTGAAAAACGTCCAGAAATGATTGAAGCTACTGACTGAATGAAAAGAGCTGGCATCTCACTCTCTTTGAATCTTCTTTATCATGCTAAGAGGAGCAGGAAAAAGCAAAAAATTTCAGAATTGCACCTTGCAATGCGGAGAAATTACAGTTTGTGCATTTACAATATTCATTGATTTTTGCCATTGAAAAACGTCCAGAAATGATTGAAGCTACTGACTGAATGAAAGGAGCTGGCATCTCACTCTCTTTGAATCTTCTTTATCATGCTAAGAGGAGCAGGAAAAAGCAAAAAATTTCAGAATTGCTCCTTGCAATGCGGAGAAATTACTGTTTGTGCATTTACAATATTCATTGATTTTTGCCATTGAAAAACATGTTATTCATATACCAGAAATGTTTGAAGCTACTGACTGAATGAAAGGAGCTGGCACCTCACTCTCTTTGAATCTTCTTTATCATGCTAAGAGGAGCAGGAAAAAGCAAAAATTTCAGAATTGCACCTTGCAATGCGGAGAAATTACTGTTTGTGCATTTACAATATTCATTGATTTTTGCCATTGAAAACCGTCCAGAAATGATTGAAGCTACTGACTGAATGAAAGGAGCTGGCATCTCACTCTCTTTGAATCTTCTTTATCATGCTAAGAGGAGCAGGAAAAAGCAAAAAATTTCAGAATTGCACCTTGCAATGCGGAGAAATTACTGTTTGTGCATTTACAATATTCATTGATTTTTGCCATTGAAAAACGTCCAGAAATGATTGAAGCTACTGACTGAATGAAAGGAGCTGGCATCTCACTCTCTTTGAATCTTCTTTATCATGCTAAGAGGAGCAGGAAAAAGCAAAAAATTTCAGAATTGCACCTTGCAATGCGGAGAAATTACTGTTTGTGCATTTACAATATTCATTGATTTTTGCCATTGAAAAACGTCCAGAAATGATTGAAGCTACTGACTGAATGAAAGGAGCTGGCATCTCACTCTCTTTGAATCTTCTTTATCATGCTAAGAGGAGCAGGAAAAAGCAAAAAATTTCAGAATTGCACCTTGCAATGCGGAGAAATAACTGTTTGTGCATTTACAATATTCATTGATTTTTGCCATTGAAAAACGTTATTCATATACCAGAAATGTTTGAAGCTACTGACTGAATGAAAGGAGCTGGCACCTCACTCTCTTTCAATCTTCTTTATCATGCTAAGAGGAGCAGGAATAAGCAAAAAATTTCAGAATTGCACCTTGCAATGCGGAAAAATTACTGTTTGTGCATTTACAATATTCATTGATTTTTGCCATTGAAAAACGTCCAGAAATGATTGAAGCTACTGACTGAATGAAAGGAGCTGGCATCTCACTCTCTTTGAATCTTCTTTATCATGCTAAGAGGAGCAGGAAAAAGCAAAAAATTTCAGAATTGCACCTTGCAATGCGGAGAAATTACTGTTTGTGCATTTACAATATTCATTGATTTTTGCCATTGAAAAACGTCCAGAAATGATTGAAGCTACTGACTGATTGAAAGGAGCTGGCATCTCACTCTCTTTGAATCTTCTTTATCATGCTAAGAGGAGCAGGAAAAAGCAAAAAATTTCAGAATTGCGCCTTGCAATGCGGAGAAATTACTGTTTGTGCATTTACAAAATTCATTGATTTTTGCCATTGAAAAACATCATGTTATTCATTTACCAGAAATGATTGAAGCTACTGACTGAATGTAAGGAGCTGGCATCTCACTCTCTTTGAATCTTCTTTATCATGCTAAGAGAAGCAGGAAAAAGCAAAAAATTTCAGAATTGCACCTTGCAATGCGAAGAAATTACTGTTTGTGCATTTACAATATTCGTTGATTTTTGCCATTGAAAAACGTCCAGAAATGATTGAAGCTACTGACTGAATGAAAGGAGCTGGCATCTCACTCTCTTTGAATCTTCTTTATCATGCTAAGAGGAGCAGGAAAAAGCAAAAAATTTCAGAATTGCACCTTGCAATGCGGAGAAATTACTGTTTGTGCATTTACAATATTCATTGATTTTTGCCATTGAAAAACATTATGTTATTCATATACCAGAAATGATTGAAGCTACTGACTGAATGAAAGGAGCTGGCATCTCACTCTCTTTGAATCTTCTTTATCATGCTAAGAGGAGCAGGAAAAAGTAAAAAATTTCAGAATTGCACCTTGCAATGCGGAGAAATTACTGTTTGTGCATTTACAATATTCAATGATTTTTGCCATTGAAAAACGTCCAGAAATGATTGAAGCTACTGACTGAATGAAAAGAGCTGGCATCTCACTCTCTTTGAATCTTCTTTATCATGCTAAGAGGAGCAGGAAAAAGCAAAAAATTTCAGAATTGCACCTTGCAATGCGGAGAAATTACAGTTTGTGCATTTACAATATTCATTGATTTTTGCCATTGAAAAACGTCCAGAAATGATTGAAGCTACTGACTGAATGAAAGGAGCTGGCATCTCACTCTCTTTGAATCTTCTTTATCATGCTAAGAGGAGCAGGAAAAAGCAAAAAATTTCAGAATTGCTCCTTGCAATGCGGAGAAATTACTGTTTGTGCATTTACAATATTCATTGATTTTTGCCATTGAAAAACATGTTATTCATATACCAGAAATGTTTGAAGCTACTGACTGAATGAAAGGAGCTGGCACCTCACTCTCTTTGAATCTTCTTTATCATGCTAAGAGGAGCAGGAAAAAGCAAAAATTTCAGAATTGCACCTTGCAATGCGGAGAAATTACTGTTTGTGCATTTACAATATTCATTGATTTTTGCCATTGAAAACCGTCCAGAAATGATTGAAGCTACTGACTGAATGAAAGGAGCTGGCATCTCACTCTCTTTGAATCTTCTTTATCATGCTAAGAGGAGCAGGAAAAAGCAAAAAATTTCAGAATTGCACCTTGCAATGCGGAGAAATTACTGTTTGTGCATTTACAATATTCATTGATTTTTGCCATTGAAAAACGTCCAGAAATGATTGAAGCTACTGACTGAATGAAAGGAGCTGGCATCTCACTCTCTTTGAATCTTCTTTATCATGCTAAGAGGAGCAGGAAAAAGCAAAAAATTTCAGAATTGCACCTTGCAATGCGGAGAAATTACTGTTTGTGCATTTACAATATTCATTGATTTTTGCCATTGAAAAACGTCCAGAAATGATTGAAGCTACTGACTGAATGAAAGGAGCTGGCATCTCACTCTCTTTGAATCTTCTTTATCATGCTAAGAGGAGCAGGAAAAAGCAAAAAATTTCAGAATTGCACCTTGCAATGCGGAGAAATAACTGTTTGTGCATTTACAATATTCATTGATTTTTGCCATTGAAAAACGTTATTCATATACCAGAAATGTTTGAAGCTACTGACTGAATGAAAGGAGCTGGCACCTCACTCTCTTTCAATCTTCTTTATCATGCTAAGAGGAGCAGGAATAAGCAAAAAATTTCAGAATTGCACCTTGCAATGCGGAAAAATTACTGTTTGTGCATTTACAATATTCATTGATTTTTGCCATTGAAAAACGTCCAGAAATGATTGAAGCTACTGACTGAATGAAAGGAGCTGGCATCTCACTCTCTTTGAATCTTCTTTATCATGCTAAGAGGAGCAGGAAAAAGCAAAAAATTTCAGAATTGCACCTTGCAATGCGGAGAAATTACTGTTTGTGCATTTACAATATTCATTGATTTTTGCCATTGAAAAACGTCCAGAAATGATTGAAGCTACTGACTGATTGAAAGGAGCTGGCATCTCACTCTCTTTGAATCTTCTTTATCATGCTAAGAGGAGCAGGAAAAAGCAAAAAATTTCAGAATTGCGCCTTGCAATGCGGAGAAATTACTGTTTGTGCATTTACAAAATTCATTGATTTTTGCCATTGAAAAACATCATGTTATTCATTTACCAGAAATGATTGAAGCTACTGACTGAATGTAAGGAGCTGGCATCTCACTCTCTTTGAATCTTCTTTATCATGCTAAGAGAAGCAGGAAAAAGCCAAAAATTTCAGAATTGCACCTTGCAATGCGGAGAAATTACTGTTTGTGCATTTACAATATTCATTGATTTTTGCCATTGAAAAACATCATGTTATTCATATACCAGAAATGATTGAAGCTACTGACTGAATGAAAGGAGCTGGCATCTCACTCTCTTTGAATCTTCTTTATCATGCTAAGAGGAGCAGGAAAAAGTAAAAAATTTCAGAATTGCACCTTGCAATGCGGAGAAATTACTGTTTGTGCATTTACAATATTCAATGATTTTTGCCATTGAAAAACGTCCAGAAATGATTGAAGCTACTGACTGAACGAAAGGAGCTGGCGTCTCACTCTCTTTGAATCTTCTTTATCATGCTAAGAGGAGCAGGAAAAAGCAAAAAAATTCAGAATTGCACCTTGCAATGCGGAGAAATTACTGTTTGTGCATTTACAATATTCATTGATTTTTGCCATTGAAAAACATCATGTTATTCATATACCAGAAATGTTTGAAGCTACTGACTGAATGAAAGGAGCTGGCATCTCACTCTCTTTGAATCTTCTTTATCATGCTAAGAGGAGCAGGAAAAAGCAAAAAATTTCAGAATTGCACCTTGCAATGCGGAGAAATTACTGTTTGTGCATTTACAATATTCATTGATTTTTGCCATTGAAAAACGTCCAGAAATGATTGAAGCTACTGACTGAATGAAAGGAGCTGGCATCTCACTCTCTTTGAATCTTCTTTATCATGCTAAGAGGAGCAGGAAAAAGCAAAAAATTTCAGAATTGCACCTTGCAATGCGGAGAAATTACTGTTTGTGCATTTACAATATTCATTGATTTTTGCCATTGAAAAACGTCCAGAAATGATTGAAGCTACTGACTGAATGAAAGGAGCTGGCATCTCACTCTCTTTGAATCTTCTTTATCATGCTAAGAGGAGCAGGAAAAAGCAAAAAATTTCAGAATTGCACCTTGCAATGCGGAGAAATTACTGTTTGTGCATTTACAATATTCATTGATTTTTGCCATTGAAAAACATCATGTTATTCATATACCAGAAATGATTGAAGCTACTGACTGAATGAAAGGAGCTGGCATCTCACTCTCTTTGAATCTTCTTTATCATGCTAAGAGGAGCAGGAAAAAGCAAAAAATTTCAGAATTGCACCTTGCAATGCGGAGAAATTACTGTTTGTGCATTTACAATATTCATTGATTTTTGCAATTGAAAAACGTCCAGAAATGATTGAAGCTACTGACTGAATGAAAGGAGCTGGCTTCTCACTCTCTTTGAATCTTCTTTATCATGCTAAGAGGAGCAGGAAAAAGCAAAAAATTTCAGAATTGCACCTTGCAATGCGGAGAAATTACTGTTTGTGCATTTACAATATTCATTGATTTTTGCCATTGAAAAACGTCCAGAAATGATTGAAGCTACTGACTGAATGAAAGGAGCTGGCATCTCACTCTCTTTGAATCTTGTTTATCATGCTAAGAGGAGCAGGAAAAAGCAAAAAATTTCAGAATTGCACCTTGCAATGCGGAGAAATTACTGTTTGTGCATTTAGAATGTTCATTGATTTTTGCCATTGAAAAACGTCCAGAAATGATTGAAGCTACTGACTGAATGAAAGGAGCTGGCATCTCACTCTCTTTGAATCTTCTTTATCATGCTAAGAGGAGCAGGAAAAAGCAAAAAATCTCAGAATTGCACCTTGCAATGCGGAGAAATTACTGTTTGTGCATTTACAATATTCATTGATTTTTGCCATTGAAAAACATCATGTTATTCATATACCAGAAATGATTGAAGCTACTGACTGAATGAAAGGAGCTGGCATCTCACTCTCTTTGAATCTTCTTTATCATGCTAAGAGGAGCAGGAAAAAGTAAAAAATTTCAGAATTGCACCTTGCAATGCGGAGAAATTACTGTTTGTGCATTTACAATATTCAATGATTTTTGCCATTGAAAAACGTCCAGAAATGATTGAAGCTACTGACTGAATGAAAGGAGCTGGCATCTCACTCTCTTTGAATCTTCTTTATCATGCTAAGAGGAGCAGGATAAAGCAAAAAATTTCAGAATTGCACCTTGCAATGCGGAGAAATTACTGTTTGTGCATTTACAATATTCATTGATTTTTGCCATTGAAAAACATCATGTTATTCATATACCAGAAATGTTTGAAGCTACTGACTGAATGAAAGGAGCTGGCATCTCACTCTCCTTGAATCTTCTTTATCATGCTAAGAGGAGCAGGAAAAAGCAAAAAATTTCAGAATTGCACCTTGCAATGCGGAGAAATTACTGTTTGTGCATTTACAATATTCATTGATTTTTGCCATTGAAAAACATCATGTTATTCATATACCAGAAATGTTTGAAGCTACTGACTGAATGAAAGGAGCTGGCATCTCACTCTCTTTGAATCTTCTTTATCATGCTAAGAGGAGCAGGAAAAAGCAAAAAATTTCAGAATTGCACCTTGCAATGCGGAGAAATTACTGTTTGTGCATTTACAATATTCATTGATTTTTGCCATTGAAAAACATCACGTTATTCATATACCAGAAATGATTGAAGCTACTGACTGAATGAAAGGAGCTGGCAGCTCACTCTCTTTGAATCTTCTTTATCATGCTAAGAGGAGCAGGAAAAAGCAAAAAATTTCAGAGTTGCACCTTGCAATGCGGAGAAATTACTGTTTGTGCATTTACAATATTCATTGATTTTTGCAATTGAAAAACGTCCAGAAATGATTGAAGCTACTGACTGAATGAAAGGAGCTGGCATCTCACTCTCTTTGAATCTTCTTTATCATGCTAAGAGGAGCAGGAAAAAGCTAAAAATTTCAGAATTGCACCTTGCAATGCGGAGAAATTACTGTTTGTGCATTTACAATATTCATTGATTTTTGCCATTGAAAAACATCATGTTATTCATATACCAGGAATGTTTGAAGCTACTGACTGAATGAAAGGAGCTGGCATCTCACTCTCTTTGAATCTTCTTTATCATGCTAAGAGGAGCAGGAAAAAGCAAAAAATTTCAGAATTGCACCTTGCAATGCGGAGAAATTACTGTTTGTGCATTTACAATATTCATTGATTTTTGCCATTGAAAAACGTCCAGAAATGATTGAAGCTACTGACTGAATGAAAGGAGCTGGCATCTCACTCTCTTTTAATCTTGTTTATCATGCTAAGAGGAGCAGGAAAAAGCAAAAAATTTCAGAATTGCACCTTGCAATGCGGAGAAATTACTGTTTGTGCATTTACAATATTCATTGATTTTTGCCATTGAAAAACGTCCAGAAATGATTGAAGCTACTGACTGAATGAAAGGAGCTGGCATCTCACTCTCTTTGAATCTTCTTTATCATGCTAAGAGGAGCAGGAAAAAGCAAAAAATTTCAGAATTGCACCTTGCAATGTGGAGAAATTACTGTTTGTGCATTTACAATATTCATTGATTTTTGCCATTGAAAAACATCATGTTATTCATATACCAGAAATGATTGAAGCTACTGACTGAATGAAAGGAGCTGGCATCTCACTCTCTTTGAATCTTCTTTATCATGCTAAGAGGAGCAGGAAAAAGTAAAAAATTTCAGAATTGCACCTTGCAATGCGGAGAAATTACTGTTTGTGCATTTACAATAATCAATGATTTTTGCCATTGAAAAACGTCCAGAAATGATTGAAGCTACTGACTGAATGAAAGGAGCTGGCATCTCACTCTCTTTGAATCTTCTTTATCATGCTAAGAGGAGCAGGAAAAAGCAAAAAATTTCAGAATTGCACCTTGCAATGCGGAGAAATTACTGTTTGTGCATTTACAATATTCATTGATTTTTGCCATTGAAAAACATCATGTTATTCATATACCAGAAATGATTGAAGCTACTGACTGAATGAAAGGAGCTGGCATCTCACTCTCTTTGAATCTTCTTTATCATGCTAAGAGGAGCAGGAAAAAGTAAAAAATTTCAGAATTGCACCTTGCAATGCGGAGAAATTACTGTTTGTGCATTTACAATATTCAATGATTTTTGCCTTTGAAAAACGTCCAGAAATGATTGAAGCTACTGACTGAACGAAAGGAGCTGGCATCTCACTCTCTTTGAATCTTCTTTATCATGCTAAGAGGAGCAGGAAAAAGCAAAAAATTTCAGAATTGCACCTTGCAATGCGGAGAAATTACTGTTTGTGCATTTACAATATTCATTGATTTTTGCCATTGAAAAACATCATGTTATTCATATACCAGAAATGATTGATGCTACTGACTGAATGAAAGGAGCTGGCATCTCACTCTCGTTGAATCTTCTTTATCATGCTAAGAGGAGCAGGAAAAAGCAAAAAATTTCAGAATTGCACCTTGCAATGCGGAGAAATTACTGTTTGTGCATTTACAATATTCATTGATTTTTGCCATTGAAAAACATCATGTTATTCATATACCAGAAATGTTTGAAGCTACTGACTGAATGAAAGGAGCTGGCATCTCACTCTCTTTGAATCTTCTTTATCATGCTAAGAGGAGCAGGAAAAAGCAAAAAATTTCAGAATTGCACCTTGCAATGCGGAGAAATTACTGTTTGTGCATTTACAATATTCATTGATTTTTGCAATTGAAAAACGTCCAGAAATGATTGAAGCTACTGACTGAATGAAAGGAGCTGGCATCTCACTCTCTTTGAATCTTCTTTATCATGCTAAGAGGAGCAGGAAAAAGCAAAAAATTTCAGAATTGCACCTTGCAATGCGGAGAAATTACTGTTTGTGCATTTACAATATTCATTGATTTTTGCCATTGAAAAACATTATGTTATTCATATACCAGGAATGTTTGAAGCTACTGACTGAATGAAAGGAGCTGGCATCTCACTCTCTTTGAATCTTCTTTATCATGCTAAGAGGAGCAGGAAAAAGTAAAAAATTTCAGAATTGCACCTTGCAATGCGGAGAAATTACTGTTTGTGCATTTACAATATTCATTGATTTTTGCCATTGAAAAACGTCCAGAAATGATTGAAGCTACTGACTGAATGAAAGGAGCTGGCATCTCACTCTCTTTGAATCTTGTTTATCATGCTAAGAGGAGCAGGAAAAAGCAAAAAATTTCAGAATTGCACCTTGCAATGCGAAGAAATTACTGTTTGTGCATTTACAATATTCATTGATGTTTGCCATTGAAAAACGTCCAGAAATGATTGAAGCTACTGACTGAATGAAAGGAGCTGGCATCTCACTTTCTTTGAATCTTCTTTATTATGCTAAGAGGAGCAGGAAAAAGCAAAAAATTTCAGAATTGCACCTTGCAATGCGGAGAAATTACTGTTTGTGCATTTACAATATTCATTGATTTTTGCCATTGAAAAACATCATGTTATTCATATACCAGAAATGATTGAAGCTACTGACTGAATGAAAGGAGCTGGCATCTCACTCTCTTTGAATCTTCTTTATCATGCTAAGAGGAGCAGGAAAAAGTAAAAAATTTCAGAATTGCACCTTGCAATGCGGAGAAATTACTGTTTGTGCATTTACAATATTCAATGATTTTTGCCATTGAAAAACGTCCAGAAATGATTGAAGCTACTGACTGAATGAAAGGAGCTGGCATCTCACTCTCTTTGAATCTTCTTTATCATGCTAAGAGGAGCAGGAAAAAGTAAAAAATTTCAGAATTGCACCTTGCAATGCGGAGAAATTACTGTTTGTGCATTTACAATATTCAATGATTTTTGCCTTTGAAAAACGTCCAGAAATGATTGAAGCTACTGACTGAACGAAAGGAGCTGGCATCTCACTCTCTTTGAATCTTCTTTATCATGCTAAGAGGAGCAGGAAAAAGCAAAAAATTTCAGAATTGCACCTTGCAATGCGGAGAAATTACTGTTTGTGCATTTACAATATTCATTGATTTTTGCCATTGAAAAACATCATGTTATTCATATACCAGAAATGTTTGAAGCTACTGACTGAATGAAAGGAGCTGGCATCTCACTCTCTTTGAATCTTCTTTATCATGCTAAGAGGAGCAGGAAAAAGCAAAAAATTTCAGAATTGCACCTTGCAATGCGGAGAAATTACTGTTTGTGCATTTACAATATTCATTGATTTTTGCCATTGAAAAACGTCCAGAAATGATTGAAGCTACTGACTGAATGAAAGGAGCAGGCATCTCACTCTGAATTTTCTTTATCATGCTAAGAGGAGCAGGAAAAAGCAAAAAATTTCAGAATTGCACCTTGCAATGCGGAGAAATTACTGTTTGTGCATTTACAATATTCATTGATTTTTGCCATTGAAAAATGTCCAGAAATGATTGAAGCTACTGACTGAATGAAAGGAGCTGGCATCTCACTCTCTTTGAATCTTCTTTATCATGCTAAGAGGAGCAGGAAAAAGCAAAAAATTTCAGAATTGCACCTTGCAATGCGGAGAAATTACTGTTTGTGCATTTACAATATTCATTGATTTTTGACATTGAAAAACATCATGTTATTCATATACCAGAAATGATTGAAGCTACTGACTGAATGAAAGGAGCTGGCATCTCACTCTCTTTGAATCTTCTTTATCATGCTAAGAGGAGCAGGAAAAAGTAAAAAATTTCAGAATTGCACCTTGCAATGCGGAGAAATTACTGTTTGTGCATTTACAATATTCAATTATTTTTGCCATTGAAAAACGTCCAGAAATGATTGAAGCTACTGACTGAATGAAAGGAGCTGGCATCTCACTCTCTTTGAATCTTCTTTATCATGCTAAGAGGAGCAGGAAAAAGCAAAAAACTTCAGAATTGCACCTTGCAATGCGGAGAAATTACTGTTTGTGCATTTACAATATTCATTGATTTTTGCCATTGAAAAACATCATGTTATTCATATACCAGAAATGATTGAAGCTACTGACTGAATAAAAGGAGCTGGCATCTCACTCTCTTTGAATCTTCTTTATCATGCTAAGAGGAGCAGGAAAAAGTAAAAAATTTCAGAATTGCACCTTGCAATGCGGAGAAATTACTGTTTGTGCATTTACAATATTCAATGATTTTTGCCTTTGAAAAACGTCCAGAAATGATTGAAGCTACTGACTGAACGAAAGGAGCTGGCATCTCACTCTCTTTGAATCTTCTTTATCATGCTAAGAGGAGCAGGAAAAAGCAAAAAATTTCAGAATTGCACCTTGCAATGCGGAGAAATTACTGTTTGTGCATTTACAATATTCATTGATTTTTGCCATTGAAAAACATCATGTTATTCATATACCAGAAATGTTTGAAGCTACTGACTGAATGAAAGGAGCTGGCATCTCACTCTCTTTGAATCTTCTTTATCATGCTAAGAGGAGCAGGAAAAAGCAAAAAATTTCAGAATTGCACCTTGCAATGCGGAGAAATTACTGTTTGTGCATTTACAATATTCATTGATTTTTGCCATTGAAAAACGTCCAGAAATGATTGAAGCTACTGACTGAATGAAAGCAGCTGGCATCTCACTCTGAATTTTCTTTATCATGCTAAGAGGAGCAGGAAAAAGCAAAAAATTTCAGAATTGCACCTTGCAATGCGGAGAAATTACTGTTTGTGCATTTACAATATTCATTGATTTTTGCCATTGAAAAACGTCCAGAAATGATTGAAGCTACTGACTGAATGAAAGGAGCTGGCATCTCACTCTCTTTGAATCGTCTTTATCATGCTAAGAGGAGCAGGAAAAAGCAAAAAATTTCAGAATTGCACCTTGCAATGCGGAGAAATTACTGTTTGTGCATTTACAATATTCATTGATTTTTGCCATTGAAAAACATCATGTTATTCATATACCAGAAATGTTTGAAGCTACTGACTGAATGAAAGGAGCTGGCATCTCACTCTCTTTGAATCTTCTTTATCATGCTAAGAGGAGCAGGAAAAAGCAAAAAATTTCAGAATTGCACCTTGCAATGCGGAGAAATTACTGTTTGCATTTACAATATTCATTGATTTTTGCCATTGAAAAACATCATGTTATTCATATACCAGAAATGTTTGAAGCTACTGACTGAATGAAAGGAGCTGGCATCTCACTCTCTTTGAATCTTCTTTATCATGCTTGGATTAGCAGGAAAAAGCAAAAAATTTCAGAATTGCACCTTGCAATGTGGAGATATTACTGTTTGTGCATTTACAATATTCATTGATTTTTGCCATTGAAAAACATGTTTTTCATATACCAGAAATGTTTGAAGCTACTGACTGAATGAAAGGAGCTGGCATCTCACTCTCTTTGAATCTTCTTTATCATGCTAGGATTAGCAGGAAAAAGCAAAAAATTTCAGAATTGCACCTTGCAATGTGGAGATATTACTGTTTGTGCATTTACAATATTCATTGATTTTTGCCATTGAAAAACATGTTTTTCATATACCAGAAATGTTTGAAGCTACTGACTGAATGAAAGGAGCTGGCATCTCACTCTCTTTGAATCTTCTTTATCATGCTAGGATTAACAGGAAAAAGCAAAAAATTTCAGAATTGCACCTTGCAATGTGGAGATATTACTGTTTGTGCATTTACAATATTCATTGATTTTTGCCATTGAAAAACGTCCAGAAATGTTTGAAGCTACTGACTGAATGAAAGGAGCTGGCATCTCACTCTCTTTGAATCTTCTTTATCATGCTAGGATTAGCAGGAAAAAGCAAAAAATTTCAGAATTGCACCTTGCAATGTGGAGATATTGCTGTTTGTGCATTTACAATATTCATTGATTTTTGCCATTGAAAAACATGTTTTTCATATACAAGAAATGTTTGAAGCTACTGACTGAATGAAAGGAGCTGGCATCTCACTCTCTTTGAATCTTCTTTATCATGCTAGGATTAGCAGGAAAAAGCAAAAAATTTCAGAATTGCACCTTGCAATGTGGAGATATTACTGTTTGTGCATTTACAATATTCATTGATTTTTGCCATTGAAAAACGTCCAGAAATGTTTGAAGCTACTGACTGAATGAAAGGAGCTGGCATCTCACTCTCTTTGAATCTTCTTTATCATGCTAGGATTAGCAGGAAAAAGCAAAAAATTTCAGAATTGCACCTTGCAATGTGGAGATATTACTGTTTGTGCATTTACAATATTCATTGATTTTTGCCATTGAAAAACATGTTTTTCATATACCAGAAATGTTTGAAGCTACTGACGGAATGAAAGGAGCTGGCATCTCACTCTCTTTGAATCTTCTTTATCATGCTAGGATTAGCAGGAAAAAGCAAAAAATTTCAGAATTGCACCTTGCAATGTGGAGATATTACTGTTTGTGCATTTACAATATTCATTGATTTTTGCCATTGAAAAACATGTTTTTCATATTCCAGAAATGTTTGAAGCTACTGACTGAATGAAAGGAGCTGGCATCTCACTGTCTTTGAATCTTCTTTATCATGCTAGGATTAACAGGAAAAAGCAAAAAATTTCAGAATTGCACCTTGCAATGTGGAGATATTACTGTTTGTGCATTTACAATATTCATTGATTTTGCCATTGAAAAACGTCCAGAAATGTTTGAAGCTACTGACTGAATGAAAGGAGCTGGCATCTCACTCTCTTTAAATCTTCTTTATCATGCTAGGATTATCAGGAAAAAGCAAAAAAATTTCAGAATTGCACCTTGCAATGTGGAGATATTACTGTTTGTGCATTTACAATATTCATTGATTTTTGCCATTGAAAAACATGTTTTTCATATATCAGAAATGTTTGAAGCTACTGACTGAATGAAAGGAGCTGGCATCTCACTCTCTTTGAATCTTCTTTATCATGCTAGGATAAGCAGGAAAAAGCAAAAAATTTCAGAATTGCACCTTGCAATGTGGAGATATTACTGTTTGTGCATTTACAATATTCATTGATTTTTGCCATTGAAAAACATGTTTTTCATATACCAGAAATGTTTGAAGCTACTGACTTGAATGAAAGGAGCTGGCATCTCACTCTCTTTGAATCTTCTTTATCATGCTAGGATTAACAGGAAAAAGCAAAAAATTTCAGAATTGCACCTTGCAATGTGGAGATATTACTGTTTGTGCATTTACAATATTCATTGATTTTTGCCATTGAAAAACGTCCAGAAATGTTTGAAGCTACTGACTGAATGAAAGGAGCTGGTATCTCACTCTCTTTGAATCTTCTTTATCATGCTAGGATTAGCAGGAAAAAGCAAAAAATTTCAGAATTGCACCTTGCAATGTGGAGATATTACTGTTTGTGCATTTACAATATTCATTGATTTTTGCCATTGAAAAACATGTTTTTCATATACAAGAAATGTTTGAAGCTACTGACTGAATGAAAGGAGCTGGCATCTCACTCTCTTTGAATCTTCTTTATCATGCTAGGATTAGCAGGAAAAAGCAAAAAATTTCAGAATTGCACCTTGCAATGTGGAGATATTACTGTTTGTGCATTTACAATATTCATTGATTTTTGCCATTGAAAAACGTCCAGAAATGTTTGAAGCTACTGACTGAATGAAATTAGCTGGCATCTCACTCTCTTTGAATCTTCTTTATCATGCTAGGATTAGCAGGAAAAAGCAAAAAATTTCAGAATTGCACCTTGCAATGTGGAGATATTACTGTTTGTGCATTTACAATATTCATTGATTTTGCCATTGAAAAACGTCCAGAAATGTTTGAAGCTACTGACTGAATGAAAGGAGCTGGCATCTCACTCTCTTTGAATCTTCTTTATCATGCTAGGATTAGCAGGAAAAAGCAAAAAATTTCAGAATTGCACCTTGCAATGTGGAGATATTACTGTTTGTGCATTTACAATATTCATTGATTTTTGCCATTGAAAAACATGTTTTTCATATACCAGAAATGTTTGAAGCTACTGACGGAATGAAAGGAGCTGGCATCTCACTCTCTTTGAATCTTCTTTATCATGCTAGGATTAGCAGGAAAAAGCAAAAAATTTCAGAATTGCACCTTGCAATGTGGAGATATTACTGTTTGTGCATTTACAATATTCATTGATTTTTGCCATTGAAAAACATGTTTTTCATATACCAGAAATGTTTGAAGCTACTGACTGAATGAAAGGAGCTGGCATCTCACTGTCTTTGAATCTTCTTTATCATGCTAGGATTAACAGGAAAAAGCAAAAAATTTCAGAATTGCACCTTGCAATGTGGAGATATTACTGTTTGTGCATTTACAATATTCATTGATTTTGCCATTGAAAAACGTCCAGAAATGTTTGAAGCTACTGACTGAATGAAAGGAGCTGGCATCTCACTCTCTTTGAATCTTCTTTATCATGCTAGGATAAGCAGGAAAAAGCAAAAAATTTCAGAATTGCACCTTGCAATGTGGAGATATTACTGTTTGTGCATTTACAATATTCATTGATTTTTGCCATTGAAAAACATGTTTTTCATATACCAGAAATGTTTGAAGCTACTGACGGAATGAAAGGAGCTGGCATCTCACTCTCTTTGAATCTTCTTTATCATGCTAGGATTAGCAGGAAAAAGCAAAAAATTTCAGAATTGCACCTTGCAATGTGGAGATATTACTGTTTGTGCATTTACAATATTCATTGATTTTTGCCATTGAAAAACATGTTTTTCATATACCAGAAATGTTTGAAGCTACTGACTGAATGAAAGGAGCTGGCATCTCACTGTCTTTGAATCTTCTTTATCATGCTAGGATTAACAGGAAAAAGCAAAAAATTTCAGAATTGCACCTTGCAATGTGGAGATATTACTGTTTGTGCATTTACAATATTCATTGATTTTGCCATTGAAAAACGTCCAGAAATGTTTGAAGCTACTGACTGAATGAAAGGAGCTGGCATCTCACTCTCTTTGAATCTTCTTTATCATGCTAGGATTAGCAGGAAAAAGCAAAAAAATTTCAGAATTGCACCTTGCAATGTGGAGATATTACTGTTTGTGCATTTACAATATTCATTGATTTTTGCCATTGAAAAACATGTTTTTCATATACCAGAAATGTTTGAAGCTACTGACTGAATGAAAGGAGCTGGCATCTCACTCTCTTTGAATCTTCTTTATCATGCTAGGATAAGCAGGAAAAAGCAAAAAATTTCAGAATTGCACCTTGCAATGTGGAGATATTACTGTTTGTGCATTTACAATATTCATTGATTTTTGCCATTGAAAAACATGTTTTTCATATACCAGAAATGTTTGAAGCTACTGACTTGAATGAAAGGAGCTGGCATCTCACTCTCTTTGAATCTTCTTTATCATGCTAGGATTAACAGGAAAAAGCAAAAAATTTCAGAATTGCACCTTGCAATGTGGAGATATTACTGTTTGTGCATTTACAATATTCATTGATTTTTGCCATTGAAAAACGTCCAGAAATGTTTGAAGCTACTGACTGAATGAAAGGAGCTGGTATCTCACTCTCTTTGAATCTTCTTTATCATGCTAGGATTAGCAGGAAAAAGCAAAAAATTTCAGAATTGCACCTTGCAATGTGGAGATATTACTGTTTATGCATTTACAATATTCATTGATTTTTGCCATTGAAAAACATGTTTTTCATATACAAGAAATGTTTGAAGCTACTGACTGAATGAAAGGAGCTGGCATCTCACTCTCTTTGAATCTTCTTTATCATGCTAGGATTAGCAGGAAAAAGCAAAAAATTTCAGAATTGCACCTTGCAATGTGGAGATATTACTGTTTGTGCATTTACAATATTCATTGATTTTTGCCATTGAAAAACGTCCAGAAATGTTTGAAGCTACTGACTGAATGAAATTAGCTGGCATCTCACTCTCTTTGAATCTTCTTTATCATGCTAGGATTAGCAGGAAAAAGCAAAAAATTTCAGAATTGCACCTAGCAATGTGGAGATATTACTGTTTGTGCATTTACAATATTCATTGATTTTTGCCATTGAAAAACATCATGTTATTCATATACCAGAAATGATTGAAGCTACTGACTGAATGAAAGGAGCTGGCATCTCACTCTCTTTGAATCTTCTTTATCATGCTAAGAGGAGCAGGAAAAAGTAAAAAATTTCAGAATTGCACCTTGCAATGCGGAGAAATTACTGTTTGTGCATTTACAATATTCAATGATTTTTGCCATTGAAAAACGTCCAGAAATGATTGAAGCTACTGACTGAATGAAAGGAGCTGGCATCTCACTCTCTTTGAATCTTCTTTATCATGCTAAGAGGAGCAGGAAAAAGTAAAAAATTTCAGAATTGCACCTTGCAATGCGGAGAAATTACTGTTTGTGCATTTACAATATTCAATGATTTTTGCCTTTGAAAAACGTCCAGAAATGATTGAAGCTACTGACTGAACGAAAGGAGCTGGCATCTCACTCTCTTTGAATCTTCTTTATCATGCTAAGAGGAGCAGGAAAAAGCAAAAAATTTCAGAATTGCACCTTGCAATGCGGAGAAATTACTGTTTGTGCATTTACAATATTCATTGATTTTTGCCATTGAAAAACATCATGTTATTCATATACCAGAAATGTTTGAAGCTACTGACTGAATGAAAGGAGCTGGCATCTCACTCTCTTTGAATCTTCTTTATCATGCTAAGAGGAGCAGGAAAAAGCAAAAAATTTCAGAATTGCACCTTGCAATGCGGAGAAATTACTGTTTGTGCATTTACAATATTCATTGATTTTTGCCATTGAAAAACGTCCAGAAATGATTGAAGCTACTGACTGAATGAAAGGAGCTGGCATCTCACTCTGAATTTTCTTTATCATGCTAAGAGGAGCAGGAAAAAGCAAAAAATTTCAGAATTGCACCTTGCAATGCGGAGAAATTACTGTTTGTGCATTTACAATATTCATTGATTTTTGCCATTGAAAAACGTCCAGAAATGATTGAAGCTACTGACTGAATGAAAGGAGCTGGCATCTCACTCTCTTTGAATCTTCTTTATCATGCTAAGAGGAGCAGGAAAAAGCAAAAAATTTCAGAATTGCACCTTGCAATGCGGAGAAATTACTGTTTGTGCATTTACAATATTCATTGATTTTTGACATTGAAAAACATCATGTTATTCATATACCAGAAATGATTGAAGCTACTGACTGAATGAAAGGAGCTGGCATCTCACTCTCTTTGAATCTTCTTTATCATGCTAAGAGGAGCAGGAAAAAGTAAAAAATTTCAGAATTGCACCTTGCAATGCGGAGAAATTACTGTTTGTGCATTTACAATATTCAATGATTTTTGCCATTGAAAAACGTCCAGAAATGTTTGAAGCTACTGACTGAATGAAAGGAGCTGGCATCTCACTCTCTTTGAATCTTCTTTATCATGCTAAGAGGAGCAGGAAAAAGCAAAAAACTTCAGAATTGCACCTTGCAATGCGGAGAAATTACTGTTTGTGCATTTACAATATTCATTGATTTTTGCCATTGAAAAACATCATGTTATTCATATACCAGAAATGATTGAAGCTACTGACTGAATAAAAGGAGCTGGCATCTCACTCTCTTTGAATCTTCTTTATCATGCTAAGAGGAGCAGGAAAAAGTAAAAAATTTCAGAATTGCACCTTGCAATGCGGAGAAATTACTGTTTGTGCATTTACAATATTCAATGATTTTTGCCTTTGAAAAACGTCCAGAAATGATTGAAGCTACTGACTGAACGAAAGGAGCTGGCATCTCACTCTCTTTGAATCTTCTTTATCATGCTAAGAGGAGCAGGAAAAAGCAAAAAATTTCAGAATTGCACCTTGCAATGCGGAGAAATTACTGTTTGTGCATTTACAATATTCATTGATTTTTGCCATTGAAAAACATCATGTTATTCATATACCAGAAATGTTTGAAGCTACTGACTGAATGAAAGGAGCTGGCATCTTACTCTCTTTGAATCTTCTTTATCATGCTAAGAGGAGCAGGAAAAAGCAAAAAATTTCAGAATTGCACCTTGCAATGCGGAGAAATTACTGTTTGTGCATTTACAATATTCATTGATTTTTGCCATTGAAAAACGTCCAGAAATGATTGAAGCTACTGACTGAATGAAAGCAGCTGGCATCTCACTCTGAATTTTCTTTATCATGCTAAGAGGAGCAGGAAAAAGCAAAAAATTTCAGAATTGCACCTTGCAATGCGGAGAAATTACTGTTTGTGCATTTACAATATTCATTGATTTTTGCCATTGAAAAACGTCCAGAAATGATTGAAGCTACTGACTGAATGAAAGGAGCTGGCATCTCACTCTCTTTGAATCGTCTTTATCATGCTAAGAGGAGCAGGAAAAAGCAAAAAATTTCAGAATTGCACCTTGCAATGCGGAGAAATTACTGTTTGTGCATTTACAATATTCATTGATTTTTGCCATTGAAAAACTTCATGTTATTCATATACCAGAAATGTTTGAAGCTACTGACTGAATGAAAGGAGCTGGCATCTCACTCTCTTTGAATCTTCTTTATCATGCTAAGAGGAGCAGGAAAAAGTAAAAAATTTCAGAATTGCACCTTGCAATGCGGAGAAATTACTGTTTGTGCATTTACAATATTCAATGATTTTTGCCTTTGAAAAACGTCCAGAAATGATTGAAGCTACTGACTGAATGAAAG
The DNA here is from genome assembly GCF_046119375.1 of Phyllobates terribilis. Classification (NCBI taxonomy): domain Eukaryota; kingdom Metazoa; phylum Chordata; class Amphibia; order Anura; family Dendrobatidae; genus Phyllobates; species Phyllobates terribilis. Next base: position 195,854 of record NW_027364175.1, read on the forward strand.
GAGCTGGCATCTCACTCTCTTTGAATCTTCTTTATCATGCTAAGAGGAGCAGGAAAAAGTAAAAAATTTCAGAATTGCACCTTGCAATGCGGAGAAATTACTGTTTGTGCATTTACAATATTCAATGATTTTTGCCTTTGAAAAACGTCCAGAAATGATTGAAGCTACTGACTGAACGAAAGGAGCTGGCATCTCACTCTCTTTGAATCTTCTTTATCATGCTAAGAGGAGCAGGAAAAAGCAAAAAATTTCAGAATTGCACCTTGCAATGCGGAGAAATTACTGTTTGTGCATTTACAATATTCATTGATTTTTGCCATTGAAAAACATCATGTTATTCATATACCAGAAATGTTTGAAGCTACTGACTGAATGAAAGGAGCTGGCATCTCACTCTCTTTGAATCTTCTTTATCATGCTAAGAGGAGCAGGAAAAAGCAAAAAATTTCAGAATTGCACCTTGCAATGCGGAGAAATTACTGTTTGTGCATTTACAATATTCATTGATTTTTGCCATTGAAAAACGTCCAGAAATGATTGAAGCTACTGACTGAATGAAAGGAGCTGGCATCTCACTCTGAATTTTCTTTATCATGCTAAGAGGAGCAGGAAAAAGCAAAAAATTTCAGAATTGCACCTTGCAATGCGGAGAAATTACTGTTTGTGCATTTACAATATTCATTGATTTTTGCCATTGAAAAACGTCCAGAAATGATTGAAGCTACTGACTGAATGAAAGCAGCTGGCATCTCACTCTCTTTGAATCTTCTTTATCATGCTAAGAGGAGCAGGAAAAAGCAAAAAATTTCAGAATTGCACCTTGCAATGCGGAGAAATTACTGTTTGTGCATTTACAATATTCATTGATTTTTGCCATTGAAAAACGTCCAGAAATGATTGAAGCTACTGACTGAATGAAAGGAGCTGGCATCTCACTCTCTTTGAATCGTCTTTATCATGCTAAGAGGAGCAGGAAAAAGCAAAAAATTTCAGAATTGCACCTTGCAATGCGGAGAAATTACTGTTTGTGCATTTACAATATTCATTGATTTTTGCCATTGAAAAACATCATGTTATTCATATACCAGAAATGTTTGAAGCTACTGACTGAATGAAAGGAGCTGGCATCTCACTCTCTTTGAATCTTCTTTATCATGCTAAGAGGAGCAGGAAAAAGCAAAAAATTTCAGAATTGCACCTTGCAATGCGGAGAAATTACTGTTTGTGCATTTACAATATTCATTGATTTTTGCCATTGAAAAACATCATGTTATTCATATACCAGAAATGTTTGAAGCTACTGACTGAATGAAAGGAGCTGGCATCTCACTCTCTTTGAATCTTCTTTATCATGCTTGGATTAGCAGGAAAAAGCAAAAAATTTCAGAATTGCACCTTGCAATGTGGAGATATTACTGTTTGTGCATTTACAATATTCATTGATTTTTGCCATTGAAAAACATGTTTTTCATATACCAGAAATGTTTGAAGCTACTGACTGAATGAAAGGAGCTGGCATCTCACTCTCTTTGAATCTTCTTTATCATGCTAGGATTAGCAGGAAAAAGCAAAAAATTTCAGAATTGCACCTTGCAATGTGGAGATATTACTGTTTGTGCATTTACAATATTCATTGATTTTTGCCATTGAAAAACATGTTTTTCATATACCAGAAATGTTTGAAGCTACTGACTGAATGAAAGGAGCTGGCATCTCACTCTCTTTGAATCTTCTTTATCATGCTAGGATTAACAGGAAAAAGCAAAAAATTTCAGAATTGCACCTTGCAATGTGGAGATATTACTGTTTGTGCATTTACAATATTCATTGATTTTTGCCATTGAAAAACGTCCAGAAATGTTTGAAGCTACTGACTGAATGAAAGGAGCTGGCATCTCACTCTCTTTGAATCTTCTTTATCATGCTAGGATTAGCAGGAAAAAGCAAAAAATTTCAGAATTGCACCTTGCAATGTGGAGATATTGCTGTTTGTGCATTTACAATATTCATTGATTTTTGCCATTGAAAAACATGTTTTTCATATACAAGAAATGTTTGAAGCTACTGACTGAATGAAAGGAGCTGGCATCTCACTCTCTTTGAATCTTCTTTATCATGCTAGGATTAGCAGGAAAAAGCAAAAAATTTCAGAATTGCACCTTGCAATGTGGAGATATTACTGTTTGTGCATTTACAATATTCATTGATTTTTGCCATTGAAAAACGTCCAGAAATGTTTGAAGCTACTGACTGAATGAAAGGAGCTGGCATCTCACTCTCTTTGAATCTTCTTTATCATGCTAGGATTAGCAGGAAAAAGCAAAAAATTTCAGAATTGCACCTTGCAATGTGGAGATATTACTGTTTGTGCATTTACAATATTCATTGATTTGTGACATTGAAAAACATGTTTTTCATATACCAGAAATGTTTGAAGCTACTGACGGAATGAAAGGAGCTGGCATCTCACTCTCTTTGAATCTTCTTTATCATGCTAGGATTAGCAGGAAAAAGCAAAAAATTTCAGAATTGCACCTTGCAATGTGGAGATATTACTGTTTGTGCATTTACAATATTCATTGATTTTTGCCATTGAAAAACATGTTTTTCATATACCAGAAATGTTTGAAGCTACTGACTGAATGAAAGGAGCTGGCATCTCACTGTCTTTGAATCTTCTTTATCATGCTAGGATTAACAGGAAAAAGCAAAAAATTTCAGAATTGCACCTTGCAATGTGGAGATATTACTGTTTGTGCATTTACAATATTCATTGATTTTGCCATTGAAAAACGTCCAGAAATGTTTGAAGCTACTGACTGAATGAAAGGAGCTGGCATCTCACTCTCTTTAAATCTTCTTTATCATGCTAGGATTAGCAGGAAAAAGCAAAAAAATTTCAGAATTGCACCTTGCAATGTGGAGATATTACTGTTTGTGCATTTACAATATTCATTGATTTTTGCCATTGAAAAACATGTTTTTCATATATCAGAAATGTTTGAAGCTACTGACTGAATGAAAGGAGCTGGCATCTCACTCTCTTTGAATCTTCTTTATCATGCTAGGATAAGCAGGAAAAAGCAAAAAATTTCAGAATTGCACCTTGCAATGTGGAGATATTACTGTTTGTGCATTTACAATATTCATTGATTTTTGCCATTGAAAAACATGTTTTTCATATACCAGAAATGTTTGAAGCTACTGACTTGAATGAAAGGAGCTGGCATCTCACTCTCTTTGAATCTTCTTTATCATGCTAGGATTAACAGGAAAAAGCAAAAAATTTCAGAATTGCACCTTGCAATGTGGAGATATTACTGTTTGTGCATTTACAATATTCATTGATTTTTGCCATTGAAAAACGTCCAGAAATGTTTGAAGCTACTGACTGAATGAAAGGAGCTGGTATCTCACTCTCTTTGAATCTTCTTTATCATGCTAGGATTAGCAGGAAAAAGCAAAAAATTTCAGAATTGCACCTTGCAATGTGGAGATATTACTGTTTGTGCATTTACAATATTCATTGATTTTTGCCATTGAAAAACATGTTTTTCATATACAAGAAATTTTTGAAGCTACTGACTGAATGAAAGGAGCTGGCATCTCACTCTCTTTGAATCTTCTTTATCATGCTAGGATTAGCAGGAAAAAGCAAAAAATTTCAGAATTGCACCTTGCAATGTGGAGATATTACTGTTTGTGCATTTACAATATTCATTGATTTTTGCCATTGAAAAACGTCCAGAAATGTTTGAAGCTACTGACTGAATGAAATTAGCTGGCATCTCACTCTCTTTGAATCTTCTTTATCATGCTAGGATTAGCAGGAAAAAGCAAAAAATTTCAGAATTGCACCTTGCAATGTGGAGATATTACTGTTTGTGCATTTACAATATTCATTGATTTTGCCATTGAAAAACGTCCAGAAATGTTTGAAGCTACTGACTGAATGAAAGGAGCTGGCATCTCACTCTCTTTGAATCTTCTTTATCATGCTAGGATTAGCAGGAAAAAGCAAAAAATTTCAGAATTGCACCTTGCAATGTGGAGATATTACTGTTTGTGCATTTACAATATTCATTGATTTTTGCCATTGAAAAACATGTTTTTCATATACCAGAAATGTTTGAAGCTACTGACGGAATGAAAGGAGCTGGCATCTCACTCTCTTTGAATCTTCTTTATCATGCTAGGATTAGCAGGAAAAAGCAAAAAATTTCAGAATTGCACCTTGCAATGTGGAGATATTACTGTTTGTGCATTTACAATATTCATTGATTTTTGCCATTGAAAAACATGTTTTTCATATACCAGAAATGTTTGAAGCTACTGACTGAATGAAAGGAGCTGGCATCTCACTGTCTTTGAATCTTCTTTATCATGCTAGGATTAACAGGAAAAAGCAAAAAATTTCAGAATTGCACCTTGCAATGTGGAGATATTACTGTTTGTGCATTTACAATATTCATTGATTTTGCCATTGAAAAACGTCCAGAAATGTTTGAAGCTACTGACTGAATGAAAGGAGCTGGCATCTCACTCTCTTTGAATCTTCTTTATCATGCTAGGATTAGCAGGAAAAAGCAAAAAAATTTCAGAATTGCACCTTGCAATGTGGAGATATTACTGTTTGTGCATTTACAATATTCATTGATTTTTGCCATTGAAAAACATGTTTTTCATATACCAGAAATGTTTGAAGCTACTGACTGAATGAAAGGAGCTGGCATCTCACTCTCTTTGAATCTTCTTTATCATGCTAGGATAAGCAGGAAAAAGCAAAAAATTTCAGAATTGCACCTTGCAATGTGGAGATATTACTGTTTGTGCATTTACAATATTCATTGATTTTTGCCATTGAAAAACATGTTTTTCATATACCAGAAATGTTTGAAGCTACTGACTTGAATGAAAGGAGCTGGCATCTCACTCTCTTTGAATCTTCTTTATCATGCTAGGATTAACAGGAAAAAGCAAAAAATTTCAGAATTGCACCTTGCAATGTGGAGATATTACTGTTTGTGCATTTACAATATTCATTGATTTTTGCCATTGAAAAACGTCCAGAAATGTTTGAAGCTACTGACTGAATGAAAGGAGCTGGTATCTCACTCTCTTTGAATCTTCTTTATCATGCTAGGATTAGCAGGAAAAAGCAAAAAATTTCAGAATTGCACCTTGCAATGTGGAGATATTACTGTTTATGCATTTACAATATTCATTGATTTTTGCCATTGAAAAACATGTTTTTCATATACAAGAAATGTTTGAAGCTACTGACTGAATGAAAGGAGCTGGCATCTCACTCTCTTTGAATCTTCTTTATCATGCTAGGATTAGCAGGAAAAAGCAAAAAATTTCAGAATTGCACCTTGCAATGTGGAGATATTACTGTTTGTGCATTTACAATATTCATTGATTTTTGCCATTGAAAAACGTCCAGAAATGTTTGAAGCTACTGACTGAATGAAATTAGCTGGCATCTCACTCTCTTTGAATCTTCTTTATCATGCTAGGATTAGCAGGAAAAAGCAAAACATTTCAGAATTGCACCTTGCAATGTGGAGATATTACTGTTTGTGCATTTACAATATTCATTTATTTTTGCCATTGAAAAACATGTTTTTCATATACCAGAAATGTTTGAAGCTACTGACTGAATGAAAGGAGCTGGTATCTCACTCTCTTTGAATCTTCTTTATCATGCTAGGATTAACAGGAAAAAGCAAAAAATTTCAGAATTGCACCTTGCAATGTGGAGATATTACTGTTTGTGCATTTACAATATTCATTGATTTTTGCCATTGAAAAACGTCCAGAAATGTTTGAAGCTACTGACTGAATGAAAGGAGCTGGCATCTCACTCTCTTTGAATCTTCTTTATCATGCTAGGATTAACAGGAAAAAGCTAAAAATTTCAGAATTGCACCTTGCAATGTGGAGATATTACTGTTTGTGCATTTACAATATTCATTGATTTTTGCCATTGAAAAACATGTTTTTCATATACCAGAAATGTTTGAAGCTACTGACTGAATGAAAGGAGCTGGCATCTCACTCTCTTTGAATGTTCTTTATCATGCTAGGATTAGCAGGAAAAAGCAAAAAATTTCAGAATTGCACCTTGCAATGTGGAGATATTACTGTTTGTGCATTTACAATATTCATTGATTTTTGCCATTGAAAAACATGTTTTTCATATACCAGAAATGTTTGAAGCTACTGACTGAATGAAAGGAGCTGGCATCTCACTCTCTTTGAATCTTCTTTATCATGCTAGGATTAGCAGGAAAAAGCAAAAAATTTCAGAATTGCACCTTGCAATGTGGAGATATTACTGTTTGTGCATTTACAATATTCATTGATTTTTGCCATTGAAAAACATGTTTTTCATATACCAGAAATGTTTGAAGCTACTGACTGAATGAAAGGAGCTGGCATCTCACTCTCTTTGAATCTTCTTTATCATGCTAGGATTAGCAGGAAAAAGCAAAAAATTTCAGAATTGCACCTTGCAATGTGGAGATATTACTGTTTGTGCATTTACAATATTCATTGATTTTTGCCATTGAAAAACATGTTTTTCATATACCAGAAATGTTTGAAGCTACTGACTGAATGAAAGGAGCTGGCATCTCACTCTCTTTGAATCTTCTTTATCATGCTAGGATTAACAGGAAAAAACAAAAAATTTCAGAATTGCACCTTGCAATGTGGAGATATTACTGTTTGTGCATTTACAATATTCATTGATTTTTGCCATTGAAAAACATGTTTTTCATATACCAGAAATGTTTGAAGCTACTGACTGAATGAAAGGAGCTGGCATCTCACTCTCTTTGAATCTTCTTTATCATGCTAGGATTAACAGGAAAAAGCAAAAAATTTCAGAATTGCACCTTGCAATGTGGAGATATTACTGTTTGTGCATTTACAATATTCATTGATTTTTGCCATTGAAAAACGTCCAGAAATGTTTGAAGCTACTGACTGAATGAAAGGAGCTGGCATCTCACTCTCTTTGAATCTTCTTTATCATGCTAGGATTAGCAGGAAAAAGCAAAAAATTTCAGAATTGCACCTTGCAATGTGGAGATATTACTGTTTGTGCATTTACAATATTCATTGATTTTTGCCATTGAAAAACGTCCAGAAATGTTTGAAGCTACTGACTGAATGAAAGGAGCTGGCATCTCACTCTCTTTGAATCTTCTTTATCATGCTAGGATTAGCAGGAAAAAGCAAAAAATTTCAGAATTGCACCTTGCAATGTGGAGATATTACTGTTTGTGCATTTACAATATTCATTGATTTTTGCCATTGAAAAACATGTTTTTCATATACCAGAAATGTTTGAAGCTACTGACTGAATGAAAGGAGCTGGCATCTCACTCTCTTTGAATCTTCTTTATCATGCTAGGATTAGCAGGAAAAAGCAAAAAATTTCAGAATTGCACCTTGCAATGTGGAGATATTACTGTTTGTGCATTTACAATATTCATTTATTTTTGCCATTGAAAAACATGTTTTTCATATACCAGAAATGTTTGAAGCTACTGACTGAATGAAAGGAGCTGGCATCTCACTCTCTTTAAATCTTCTTTATCATGCTAGGATTAACAGGAAAAAGCAAAAAATTTCAGAATTGCACCTTGCAATGTGGAGATATTACTGTTTGTGCATTTACAATATTCATTGATTTTTGCCATTGAAAAACGTCCAGAAATGTTTGAAGCTACTGACTGAATGAAAGGAGCTGGCATCTCACTCTCTTTGAATCTTCTTTATCATGCTAGGATTAGCAGGAAAAAGCAAAAAATTTCAGAATTGCACCTTGCAATGCGGAGAAATTACTGTTTGTGCATTTACAATATTCATTGATTTTTGCCATTGAAAAACATCAATCATTTCTGGTATATGAATAACATGATATTTTTCAATGGCAAAAATCAATGAATTTTGTAAATGCACAAACAGTAATTTCTCCGCATTGCAAGGCGCAATTCTGAAATTTTTTGCTTTTTCCTGCTCCTCTTAGCATGATAAAGAAGATTCAAAGAGAGTGAGATGCCAGCTCCTTTCATTCAGTCAGTAGCTTCAATCATTTCTGGACATTTTTCAATGGCAAAAATCAATGAATATTGTAAATGCACAAACAGTAATTTCTCCGCATTGCAAGGTGCAATTCTGAAATTTTTTGCTTTTTCCTGCTCCTCTTAGCATGATAAAGAAGATTCAAAGAGAGTGAGATGCCAGCTCCTTTCATTCAGTCAGTAGCTTCAATCATTTCTGGACGTTTTTCAATGGCAAAAATCAATGAATATTGTAAATGCACAAACAGTAATTTCTCCGCATTGCAAGGTGCAATTCTGAAATTTTTTGCTTTTTCCTGCTCCTCTTAGCATGATAAAGAAGATTCAAAGAGAGTGAGATGCCAGCTCCTTTCATTCAGTCAGTACCTTCAATCATTTCTGGACGTTTTTCAATGGCAAAAATCAATGAATATTGTAAATGCACAAACAGTAATTTCTCCGCATTGCAAGGTGCAATTCTGAATTTTTTTGCTTTTTCCTGCTCCTCTTAGCATGATAAAGAAGATTCAAAGAGAGTGAGATGCCAGCTCCTTTCATTCAGTCAGTAGCTTCAATCATTTCTGGACGCTTTTCAATGGCAAAAATCAATGAATATTGTAAATGCACAAACTGTAATTTCTCCGCATTGCAAGGTGCAATTCTGAAATTTTTTGCTTTTTCCTGCTCCTCTTAGCATGATAAAGAAGATTCAAAGAGAGTGAGATGCCAGCTCCTTTCATTCAGTCAGTAGCTTCAATCATTTCTGGTATATGAATAACATGATGTTTTTCAATAGCAAAAATCAATGAATATTGTAAATGCACAAACAGTAATTTCTCCGCATTGCAAGGTGCAATTCTGAAATTTTCTGCTTTTTCCTGCTCCTCTTAGCATGATAAAGAAGATTCAAAGAGAGTGAGATGCCAGCTCCTTTCATTCAGTCAGTAGCTTCAATCATTTCTGGACGTTTTTCAATGGCAAAAATCAATGAATATTGTAAATGCACAAACAGTAATTTCTCCGCATTGCAAGGTGCAATTCTGAAATTTTTTGCTTTTTCCTGCTCCTCTTAGCATGATAAAGAAGATTCAAAGAGAGTGAGATGCCAGCTCCTTTCATTCAGTCAGTAGCTTCAATCATTTCTGGACGTTTTTCAATGGCAAAAATCAATGAATATTGTAAATGCACAAACTATAATTTCTCCGCATTGCAAGGTGCAATTCTGAAATTTTTTGCTTTTTCCTGCTCCTCTTAGCATGATAAAGAAGATTCAAAGAGAGTGAGATGCCAGCTCCTTTCATTCAGTCAGTAGCTTCAATCATTTCTGGTATATGAATAACATGATGTTTTTCAATAGCAAAAATCAATGAATATTGTAAATGCACAAACAGTAATTTCTCCGCATTGCAAGGTGCAATTCTGAAATTTTTTGCTTTTTCCTGCTCCTCTTAGCATGATAAAGAAGATTCAAAGAGAGTGAGATGCCAGCTCCTTTCATTCAGTCAGTAGCTTCAATCATTTCTGGACGTTTTTCAATGGCAAAAATCAATGAATATTGTAAATGCACAAACAGTAATTTCTCCGCATTGCAAGGTGCAATTCTGAAATTTTTTGCTTTTTCCTGCTCCTCTTAGCATGATAAACAAGATTCAAAGAGAGTGAGATGCCAGCTCCTTTCATTCAGTCAGTAGCTTCAATCATTTCTGGACGTTTTTCAATGGCAAAAATCATTGAATATTGTAAATGCACAAAGAGTAATTTCTCCGCATTGCAAGGTGCAATTCTGAAATTTTTTGCTTTTTCCTGCTCCTCTTAGCATGATAAAGAAGATTCAAAGAGAGTGAGATGCCAGCTCCTTTCATTCAGTCAGTAGCTTCAAACATTTCTGGTATATGAATAACATGATGTTTTTCAATGGCAAAAATCAATGAATATTGTAAATGCACAAACAGTAATTTCTCCGCATTGCAAGGTGCAATTCTGAAATTTTTTGCTTTTTCCTGCTCCTCTTAGCATGATAAAGAAGATTCAAAGAGAGTGAGATGCCAGCTCCTTTCGTTCAGTCAGTAGCTTCAATCATTTCTGGACGTTTTTCAATGGCAAAAATCATTGAATATTATAAATGCACAAACAGTAATTTCTCCGCATTGCAAGGTGCAATTCTGAAATTTTTTACTTTTTCCTGCTCCTCTTAGCATGATAAAGAAGATTCAAAGAGAGTGAGATGCCAGCTCCTTTCATTCAGTCAGTAGCTTCAATCATTTCTGGTATATGAATAACATGATGTTTTTCAATGGCAAAAATCAATGAATATTGTAAATGCACAAACAGTAATTTCTCCGCATTGCAAGGTGCAATTCTGAAATTTTTTGCTTTTTCCTGCTCCTCTTAGCATGATAAAGAAGATTCAAAGAGAGTGAGATGCCAGCTCCTTTCATTCAGTCAGTAGCTTCAATCATTTCTGGACGTTTTTCAATGGCAAAAATCAATGAATATTGTAAATGCACAAACAGTAATTTCTCCGCATTGCAAGGTGCAATTCTGAAATTTTTTGCTTTTTCCTGCTCCTCTTAGCATGATAAAGAAGATTCAAAGAGAGTGAGATGCCAGCTCCTTTCATTCAGTCAGTAGCTTCAATCATTTCTGGACGTTTTTCAATGGCAAAAATCATTGAATATTGTAAATGCACAAACAGTAATTTCTCCGCATTGCAAGGTGCAATTCTGAAATTTTTTACTTTTTCCTGCTCCTCTTAGCATGATAAAGAAGATTCAAAGAGAGTGAGATGCCAGCTCCTTTCATTCAGTCAGTAGCTTCAATCATTTCTGGTATATGAATAACATGATGTTTTTCAATCGCAAAAATCAATGAATATTGTAAATGCACAAACAGTAATTTCTCCGCATTGCAAGGTGCAATTCTGAAATGTTTTGCTTTTTCCTGCTCCTCTTAGCATGATAAAGAAGATTCAAAGAGAGTGAGATGCCAGCTCCTTTCATTCAGTCAGTAGCTTCAATCATTTCTGGACGTTTTTCAATGGCAAAAATCAATGAATATTGTAAATGCACAAACAGTAATTTCTCCGCATTGCAAGGTGCAATTCTGAAATTTTTTGCTTTTTCCTGCTCCTCTTAGCATGACAAAGAAGATTCAAAGAGAGTGAGATGCCAGATCCTTTCCTTCAGTCAGTAGCTTCAATCATTTCTGGTATATGAATAACATGATGTTTTTCAATGGCAAAAATCAATGAATTTTGTAAATGCACAAACAGTAATTTCTCCGCATTGCAAGGCGCAATTCTGAAATTTTTTGCTTTTTCCTGCTCCTCTTAGCATGATAAAGAAGATTCAAAGAGAGTGAGATGCCAGCTCCTTTCATTCAGTCAGTAGCTTCAATCATTTCTGGACATTTTTCAATGGCAAAAATCAATGAATATTGTAAATGCACAAACAGTAATTTCTCCGCATTGCAAGGTGCAATTCTGAAATTTTTTGCTTTTTCCTGCTCCTCTTAGCATGATAAAGAAGATTCAAAGAGAGTGAGATGCCAGCTCCTTTCATTCAGTCAGTAGCTTCAATCATTTCTGGACGTTTTTCAATGGCAAAAATCAATGAATATTGTAAATGCACAAACAGTAATTTCTCCGCATTGCAAGGTGCAATTCTGAAATTTTTTGCTTTTTCCTGCTCCTCTTAGCATGATAAAGAAGATTCAAAGAGAGTGAGATGCCAGCTCCTTTCATTCAGTCAGTAGCTTCAATCATTTCTGGACGTTTTTCAATGGCAAAAATCAATGAATATTGTAAATGCACAAACTGCAATTTCTCCGCATTGCAAGGTGCAATTCAGAAATTTTTTGCTTTTTCCTGCTCCTCTTAGCATGATAAAGAAGATTCAAAGAGAGTGAGATGCCAGCTCCTTTCATTCAGTCAGTAGCTTCAATCATTTCTGGTATATGAATAACATGATGTTTTTCAATGGCAAAAATCAATGAATATTGTAAATGCACAAACAGTAATTTCTCCGCATTGCAAGGTGCAATTCTGAAATTTTTTGCTTTTTCCTGCTCCTCTTAGCATGATAAAGAAGATTCAAAGAGAGTGAGATGCCAGCTCCTTTCATTCAGTCAGTAGCTTCAATCATTTCTGGACGTTTTTCAATGGCAAAAATCATTGAATATTGTAAATGCACAAACAGTAATTTCTCCGCATTGCAAGGTGCAATTCTGAAATTTTTTACTTTTTCCTGCTCCTCTTAGCATGATAAAGAAGATTCAAAGAGAGTGAGATGCCAGCTCCTTTCATTCAGTCAGTAGCTTCAATCATTTCTGGTATATGAATAACATGATGTTTTTCAATCGCAAAAATCAATGAATATTGTAAATGCACAAACAGTAATTTCTCCGCATTGCAAGGTGCAATTCTGAAATGTTTTGCTTTTTCCTGCTCCTCTTAGCATGATAAAGAAGATTCAAAGAGAGTGAGATGCCAGCTCCTTTCATTCAGTCAGTAGCTTCAATCATTTCTGGACGTTTTTCAATGGCAAAAATCAATGAATATTGTAAATGCACAAACAGTAATTTCTCCGCATTGCAAGGTGCAATTCTGAAATTTTTTGCTTTTTCCTGCTCCTCTTAGCATGACAAAGAAGATTCAAAGAGAGTGAGATGCCAGATCCTTTCCTTCAGTCAGTAGCTTCAATCATTTCTGGTATATGAATAACATGATGTTTTTCAATGGCAAAAATCAATGAATTTTGTAAATGCACAAACAGTAATTTCTCCGCATTGCAAGGCGCAATTCTGAAATTTTTTGCTTTTTCCTGCTCCTCTTAGCATGATAAAGAAGATTCAAAGAGAGTGAGATGCCAGCTCCTTTCATTCAGTCAGTAGCTTCAATCATTTCTGGACATTTTTCAATGGCAAAAATCAATGAATATTGTAAATGCACAAACAGTAATTTCTCCGCATTGCAAGGTGCAATTCTGAAATTTTTTGCTTTTTCCTGCTCCTCTTAGCATGATAAAGAAGATTCAAAGAGAGTGAGATGCCAGCTCCTTTCATTCAGTCAGTAGCTTCAATCATTTCTGGACGTTTTTCAATGGCAAAAATCAATGAATATTGTAAATGCACAAACAGTAATTTCTCCGCATTGCAAGGTGCAATTCTGAAATTTTTTGCTTTTTCCTGCTCCTCTTAGCATGATAAAGAAGATTCAAAGAGAGTGAGATGCCAGCTCCTTTCATTCAGTCAGTAGCTTCAATCATTTCTGGACGTTTTTCAATGGCAAAAATCAATGAATATTGTAAATGCACAAACTGCAATTTCTCCGCATTGCAAGGTGCAATTCTGAAATTTTTTGCTTTTTCCTGCTCCTCTTAGCATGATAAAGAAGATTCAAAGAGAGTGAGATGCCAGCTCCTTTCATTCAGTCAGTAGCTTCAATCATTTCTGGACGTTTTTCAATGGCAAAAATCATTGAATATTGTAAATGCACAAACAGTAATTTCTCCGCATTGCAAGGTGCAATTCTGAAATTTTTTACTTTTTCCTGCTCCTCTTAGCATGATAAAGAAGATTCAAAGAGAGTGAGATGCCAGATCCTTTCCTTCAGTCAGTAGCTTCAATCATTTCTGGTATATGAATAACATGATGTTTTTCAATGGCAAAAATCAATGAATTTTGTAAATGCACAAACAGTAATTTCTCCGCATTGCAAGGCGCAATTCTGAAATTTTTTGCTTTTTCCTGCTCCTCTTAGCATGATAAAGAAGATTCAAAGAGAGTGAGATGCCAGCTCCTTTCATTCAGTCAGTAGCTTCAATCATTTCTGGACATTTTTCAATGGCAAAAATCAATGAATATTGTAAATGCACAAACAGTAATTTCTCCGCATTGCAAGGTGCAATTCTGAAATTTTTTGCTTTTTCCTGCTCCTCTTAGCATGATAAAGAAGATTCAAAGAGAGTGAGATGCCAGCTCCTTTCATTCAGTCAGTAGCTTCAATCATTTCTGGACGTTTTTCAATGGCAAAAATCAATGAATATTGTAAATGCACAAACAGTAATTTCTCCGCATTGCAAGGTGCAATTCTGAAATTTTTTGCTTTTTCCTGCTCCTCTTAGCATGATAAAGAAGATTCAAAGAGAGTGAGATGCCAGCTCCTTTCATTCAGTCAGTAGCTTCAATCATTTCTGGACGTTTTTCAATGGCAAAAATCATTGAATATTGTAAATGCACAAACAGTAATTTCTCCGCATTGCAAGGTGCAATTCTGAAATTTTTTACTTTTTCCTGCTCCTCTTAGCATGATAAAGAAGATTCAAAGAGAGTGAGATGCCAGCTCCTTTCATTCAGTCAGTAGCTTCAATCATTTCTGGTATATGAATAACATGATGTTTTTCAATCGCAAAAATCAATGAATATTGTAAATGCACAAACAGTAATTTCTCCGCATTGCAAGGTGCAATTCTGAAATGTTTTGCTTTTTCCTGCTCCTCTTAGCATGATAAAGAAGATTCAAAGAGAGTGAGATGCCAGCTCCTTTCATTCAGTCAGTAGCTTCAATCATTTCTGGACGTTTTTCAATGGCAAAAATCAATGAATATTGTAAATGCACAAACAGTAATTTCTCCGCATTGCAAGGTGCAATTCTGAAATTTTTTGCTTTTTCCTGCTCCTCTTAGCATGACAAAGAAGATTCAAAGAGAGTGAGATGCCAGATCCTTTCCTTCAGTCAGTAGCTTCAATCATTTCTGGTATATGAATAACATGATGTTTTTCAATGGCAAAAATCAATGAATTTTGTAAATGCACAAACAGTAATTTCTCCGCATTGCAAGGCGCAATTCTGAAATTTTTTGCTTTTTCCTGCTCCTCTTAGCATGATAAAGAAGATTCAAAGAGAGTGAGATGCCAGCTCCTTTCATTCAGTCAGTAGCTTCAATCATTTCTGGACATTTTTCAATGGCAAAAATCAATGAATATTGTAAATGCACAAACAGTAATTTCTCCGCATTGCAAGGTGCAATTCTGAAATTTTTTGCTTTTTCCTGCTCCTCTTAGCATGATAAAGAAGATTCAAAGAGAGTGAGATGCCAGCTCCTTTCATTCAGTCAGTAGCTTCAATCATTTCTGGACGTTTTTCAATGGCAAAAATCAATGAATATTGTAAATGCACAAACAGTAATTTCTCCGCATTGCAAGGTGCAATTCTGAAATTTTTTGCTTTTTCCTGCTCCTCTTAGCATGATAAAGAAGATTCAAAGAGAGTGAGATGCCAGCTCCTTTCATTCAGTCAGTAGCTACAATCATTTCTGGACGTTTTTCAATGGCAAAAATCAATGAATATTGTAAATGCACAAACTGCAATTTCTCCGCATTGCAAGGTGCAATTCTGAAATTTTTTGCTTTTTCCTGCTCCTCTTAGCATGATAAAGAAGATTCAAAGAGAGTGAGATGCCAGCTCCTTTCATTCAGTCAGTAGCTTCAATCATTTCTGGTATATGAATAACATGATGTTTTTAAATGGCAAAAATCAATGAATATTGTAAATGCACAAACAGTAATTTCTCCGCATTGCAAGGTGCAATTCTGAAATTTTTTGCTTTTTCCTGCTCCTCTTAGCATGATAAAGAAGATTCAAAGAGAGTGAGATGCCAGCTCCTTTCATTCAGTCAGTAGCTTCAATCATTTCTGGACGTTTTTCAATGGCAAAAATCAATGAATATTGTAAATGCACAAACTGCAATTTCTCCGCATTGCAAGGTGCAATTCTGAAATTTTTTGCTTTTTCCTGCTCCTCTTAGCATGATAAAGAAGATTCAAAGAGAGTGAGATGCCAGCTCCTTTCATTCAGTCAGTAGCTTCAATCATTTCTGGTATATGAATAACATGATGTTTTTCAATAGCAAAAATCAATGAATATTGTAAATGCACAAACAGTAATTTCTCCGCATTGCAAGGTGCAATTCTGAAATTTTTGGCTTTTTCCTGCTCCTCTTAGCATGATAAAGAAGATTCAAAGAGAGTGAGATGCCAGCTCCTTTCATTCAGTCAGTAGCTTCAATCATTTCTGGACGTTTTTCAATGGCAAAAATCAATGAATATTGTAAATGCACAAACAGTAATTTCTCCGCATTGCAAGGTGCAATTCTGAAATTTTTTGCTTTTTCCTGCTCCTCTTAGCATGATAAACAAGATTCAAAGAGAGTGAGATGCCAGCTCCTTTCATTCAGTCAGTAGCTTCAATCATTTCTGGACGTTTTTCAATGGCAAAAATCATTGAATATTGTAAATGCACAAACAGTAATTTCTCCGCATTGCAAGGTGCAATTCTGAAATTTTTTACTTTTTCCTGCTCCTCTTAGCATGATAAAGAAGATTCAAAGAGAATGAGATGCCAGCTCCTTTCATTCAGTCAGTAGCTTCAATCATTTCTGGTATATGAATAACATGATGTTTTTCAATCGCAAAAATCAATGAATATTGTAAATGCACAAACAGTAATTTCTCCGCATTGCAAGGAGCAATTCTGAAATTTTTTGCTTTTTCCTGCTCCTCTTAGCATGATAAAGAAGATTCAAAGAGAGTGAGATGCCAGCTCCTTTCATTCAGTCAGTAGCTTCAATCATTTCTGGACGTTTTTCAATGGCAAAAATCAATGAATATTGTAAATGCACAAACAGTAATTTCTCCGCATTGCAAGGTGCAATTCTGAAATTTTTTGCTTTTTCCTGCTCCTCTTAGCATGATAAAGAAGATTCAAAGAGAGTGAGATGCCAGCTCCTTTCCTTCAGTCAGTAGCTTCAATCATTTCTGGTATATGAATAACATGATGTTTTTCAATGGCAAAAATCAATGAATTTTGTAAATGCACAAACAGTAATTTCTCCGCATTGCAAGGCGCAATTCTGAAATTTTTTGCTTTTTCCTGCTCCTCTTAGCATGATAAAGAAGATTCAAAGAGAGTGAGATGCCAGCTCCTTTCATTCAGTCAGTAGCTTCAATCATTTCTGGACATTTTTCAATGGCAAAAATCAATGAATATTGTAAATGCACAAACAGTAATTTCTCCGCATTGCAAGGTGCAATTCTGAAATTTTTTGCTTTTTCCTGCTCCTCTTAGCATGATAAAGAAGATTCAAAGAGAGTGAGATGCCAGCTCCTTTCATTCAGTCAGTAGCTTCAATCATTTCTGGACGTTTTTCAATGGCAAAAATCAATGAATATTGTAAATGCACAAACAGTAATTTCTCCGCATTGCAAGGTGCAATTCTGAAATTTTTTGCTTTTTCCTGCTCCTCTTAGCATGATAAAGAAGATTCAAAGAGAGTGAGGTGCCAGCTCCTTTCATTCAGTCAGGAGCTTCAAACATTTCTGGTATATGAATAACATGTTTTTCAATGGCAAAAATCAATGAATATTGTAAATGCACAAACAGTAATTTCTCCGCATTGCAAGGTGCAATTCTGAAATTTTTTGCTTTTTCCTGCTCCTCTTAGCATGATAAAGAAGATTCAAAGAGAGTGAGATGCCAGCTCCTTTCATTCAGTCAGTAGCTTCAATCATTTCTGGACGTTTTTCAATGGCAAAAATCAATGAATATTGTAAATGCACAAACTGTAATTTCTCCGCATTGCAAGGTGCAATTCTGAAATTTTTTGCTTTTTCCTGCTCCTCTTAGCATGATAAAGAAGATTCAAAGAGAGTGAGATGCCAGCTCCTTTCATTCAGTCAGTAGCTTCAATCATTTCTGGACGTTTTTCAATGGCAAAAATCAACGAATATTGTAAATGCACAAACAGTAATTTCTCCGCATTGCAAGGTGCAATTCTGAAATTTTTTGCTTTTTCCTGCTCCTCTTAGCATGATAAAGAAGATTCAAAGAGAGTGAGATGCCAGCTCCTTTCATTCAGTCAGTAGCTTCAATCATTTCTGGACGTTTTTCAATGGCAAAAATCAATGAATATTGTAAATGCACAAACTGTAATTTCTCCGCATTGCAAGGTGCAATTCTGAAATTTTTTGCTTTTTCCTGCTCCTCTTAGCATGATAAAGAAGATTCAAAGAGAGTGAGATGCCAGCTCCATTCATTGAGTCAGTAGCTTCAATCATTTCTGGACGTTTTTCAATGGCAAAAATCAATGAATATTGTAAATTCACAAACAGTAATTTCTCCGCATTGCAAGGTGCAAGTCTGAAATTTTTTGCTTTTTCCTGCTCCTCTTAGCATGATAAAGAAGATTCAAAGAGAGTGAGATGCCAGCTCCTTTCATTCAGTCAGTAGCTTCAAACATTTCTGGTATATGAATAACATGATGTTTTTCAATGGCAAAAATCAATGAATATTGTAAATGCACAAACAGTAATTTCTCCGCATTGCAAGGTGCAAGTCTGAAATTTTTTGCTTTTTCCTGCTCCTCTTAGCATGATAAAGAAGATTCAAAGAGAGTGAGATGCCAGCTACTTTCATTCAGTCAGTAGCTTCAATCATTTCTGGACGTTTTTCAATGGTAAAAATCAATGAATATTGTAAATGCACAAACAGTAATTTCTCCACATTGCAAGGTGCAATTCTGAAATTTTTTGCTTTATCCTGCTCCTCTTAGCATGATAAAGAAGATTCAAAGAGATTGAGATGCCAGCTCCTTTCATTCAGTCAGTAGCTTCAAACATTTCTGGTATATGAATAACATGATGTTTTTCAATGGCAAAAATCAATGAATATTGTAAATGCACAAACAGTAATTTCTCCGCATTGCAAGGTGCAATTCTGAAATTTTTTGCTTTTTCCTGCTCCTCTTAGCATGATAAAGAAGATTCAAAGAGAGTGAGATGCCAGCTCCTTTCATTCAGTCAGTAGCTTCAAACATTTCTGGTATATGAATAACATGATGTTTTTCAATGGCAAAAATCAATGAATATTGTAAATGCACAAACAGTAATTTCTCCGCATTGCAAGGTGCAAGTCTGAAATTTTTTGCTTTTTCCTGCTCCTCTTAGCATGATAAAGAAGATTCAAAGAGAGTGAGATGCCAGCTACTTTCATTCAGTCAGTAGCTTCAATCATTTCTGGACGTTTTTCAATGGTAAAAATCAATGAATATTGTAAATGCACAAACAGTAATTTCTCCACATTGCAAGGTGCAATTCTGAAATTTTTTGCTTTTTCCTGCTCCTCTTAGCATGATAAAGAAGATTCAAAGAGAGTGAGATGCCAGCTCCTTTCATTCAGTCAGTAGCTTCAAACATTTCTGGTATATGAATAACATGATGTTTTTCAATGGCAAAAATCAATGAATATTGTAAATGCACAAACAGTAATTTCTCCGCATTGCAAGGTGCAATTCTGAAATTTTTTGCTTTTTCCTGCTCCTCTTAGCATGATAAAGAAGATTCAAAGAGAGTGAGATGCCAGCTCCTTTCATTCAGTCAGTAGCTTCAATCATTTCTGGATGTTTTTCAATGGCAAAAATCAATGAATATTGTAAATGCACAAACTGTAATTTCTCCGCATTGCAAGGTGCAATTCTGAAATTTTTTGCTTTTTCCTGCTCCTCTTAGCATGATAAAGAAGATTCAAAGAGAGTGAGATGCCAGCTCCTTTCATTCAGTCAGTAGCTTCAATCATTTCTGGACGTTTTTCAATGGCAAAAATCAATGAATATTGTAAATGCACAAACAGTAATTTCTCCGCATTGCAAGGTGCAATTCTGAAATTTTTTGCTTTTTCCTGCTCCTCTTAGCATGATAAAGAAGATTCAAAGAGAGTGAGATGCCAGCTCCTTTCATTCAGTCAGTACCTTCAATCATTTCTGGACGTTTTTCAATGGCAAAAATCAATGAATATTGTAAATGCACAAACAGTAATTTTTCCGCATTGCAAGGTGCAATTCTGAAATTTTTTGCTTTTTCCCGCTCCTCTTAGCATGATAAAGAAGATTCAAAGAGAGTGAGGTGCCAGCTCCTTTCATTCAGTCAGTAGCTTCAAACATTTCTGGTATATGAATAACATGTTTTTCAATGGCAAAAATCAATGAATATTGTAAATGCACAAACAGTAATTTCTCCGCATTGCAAGGTGCAATTCTGAAATTTTTTGCTTTTTCCTGCTCCTCTTAGCATGATAAAGAAGATTCAAAGAGAGTGAGATGCCAGCTCCTTTCATTCAGTCAGTAGCTTCAATCATTTCTGGACGTTTTTCAATGGCAAAAATCAATGAATATTGTAAATGCACAAACAGTAATTTCTCCGCATTGCAAGGTGCAATTCTGAAATTTTTTGCTTTTTCCTGCTCCTCTTAGCATGATAAAGAAGATTCAAAGAGAGTGAGATGCCAGCTCCTTTCATTCAGTCAGTAGCTTCAATCATTTCTGGACGTTTTTCAATGGCAAAAATCAATGAATATTGTAAATGCACAAACAGTAATTTCTCCGCATTGCAAGGTGCAATTCTGAAATTTTTTGCTTTTTCCTGCTCCTCTTAGCATGATAAAGAAGATTCAAAGAGAGTGAGATGCCAGCTCCTTTCATTCAGTCAGTAGCTTCAAACATTTCTGGTATATGAATAACATGATGTTTTTCAATGGCAAAAATCAATGAATATTGTAAATGCACAAACAGTAATTTCTCCGCATTGCAAGGTGCAAGTCTGAAATTTTTTGCTTTTTCCTGCTCCTCTTAGCATGATAAAGAAGATTCAAAGAGAGTGAGATGCCAGCTACTTTCATTCAATCAGTAGCTTCAATCATTTCTGGACGTTTTTCAATGGTAAAAATCAATGTATATTGTAAATGCACAAACAGTAATTTCTCCACATTGCAAGGTGCAATTCTAAAATTTTTTGCTTTTTCCTGCTCCTCTTAGCATGATAAAGAAGATTCAAAGAGAGTGAGATGCCAGCTCCTTTCATTCAGTCAGTAGCTTCAAACATTTCTGGTATATGAATAACATGATGTTTTTCAATGGCAAAAATCAATGAATATTGTAAATGCACAAACAGTAATTTCTCCGCATTGCAAGGTGCAATTCTGAAATTTTTTGCTTTTTCCTGCTCCTCTTAGCATGATTCAAAGAGAGTGAGATGCCAGCTCCTTTCATTCAGTCAGTAGCTTCAATCATTTCTGGACATTTTTCAATGGCAAAAATCAATGAATATTGTAAATGCACAAACAGTAATTTCTCCGCATTGCAAGGTGCAATTCTGAAATTTTTTGCTTTTTCCTGCTCCTCTTAGCATGATTAAGAAGATTCAAAGAGAGTGAGATGTCAGCTCCTTTCATTCAGTCAGTAGCTTCAAACATTTCTGGTATATGAATAACATGATGTTTTTCAATGGCAAAAATCAATGAATATTGTAAATGCACAAACAGTAATTTCTCCGCATTGCAAGGTGCAATTCTGAAATTTTTTGCTTTTTCCTGCTCCTCTTAGCATGATAAAGAAGATTCAAAGAGAGTGAGATGCCAGCTCCTTTCATTCAGTCAGTAGCTTCAAACATTTCTGGTATATGAATAACATGATGTTTTTCAATGGCAAAAATCAATGAATATTGTAAATGCACAAATAGTAATTTCTCCGCATTGCAAGGTGCAAGTCTGAAATTTTTTGCTTTTTCCTGCTCCTCTTAGCATGATAAAGAAGATTCAAAGAGAGTGAGATGCCAGCTACTTTCATTCAGTCAGTAGCTTCAATCATTTCTGGACGTTTTTCAATGGTAAAAATCAATGAATATTGTAAATGCACAAACAGTAATGTCTCCACATTGCAAGGTGCAATTCTGAAATTTTTTGCTTTTTCCTGCTCCTCTTAGCATGATAAAGAAGATTCAAAGAGATTGAGATGCCAGCTCCTTTCATTCAGTCAGTAGCTTCAAACATTTCTTGTATATGAATAACATGATGTTTTTCAATGGCAAAAATCAATGAATATTGTAAATGCACAAATAGTAATTTCTCCGCATTGCAAGGTGCAAGTCTGAAATTTTTTGCTTTTTCCTGCTCCTCTTAGCATGATAAAGAAGATTCAAAGAGAGTGAGATGCCAGCTACTTTCATTCAGTCAGTAGCTTCAATCATTTCTGGACGTTTTTCAATGGTAAAAATCAATGAATATTGTAAATGCACAAACAGTAATGTCTCCACATTGCAAGGTGCAATTCTGAAATTTTTTGCTTTTTCCTGCTCCTCTTAGCATGATAAAGAAGATTCAAAGAGAGTGAGATGCCAGCTCCATTCATTGAGTCAGTAGCTTCAATCATTTCTGGACGTTTTTCAATGGCAAAAATCAATGAATATTGTAAATGCACAAACAGTAATTTCTCCGCATTGCAAGGTGCAATTCTGAAATTTTTTGCTTTTTCCTGCTCCTCTTAGAATGATAAAGAAGATTCAAAGAGAGTGAGATGCCAGCTACTTTCATTCAGTCAGTACCTTCAATCATTTCTGGACGTTTTTCAATGGCAAAAATCAATGAATATTGTAAATGCACAAACAGTAATTTCTCCGCATTGCAAGGTGCAATTCTGAAATTTTTTGCTTTTTCCTGCTCCTCTTAGCATGATAAAGAAGATTCAAAGAGAGTGAGATGCCAGTTCCTTTCATTCAGTCAGTAGCTTCAAACATTTCTGGTATATGAATAACATGATGTTTTTCAATGGCAAAAATCAATGAATATTGTAAATTCACAAACAGTAATTTCTCCGCATTGCAAGGTGCAAGTCTGAAATTTTTTGCTTTTTCCTGCTCCTCTTAGCATGATAAAGAAGATTCAAAGAGAGTGAGATGCCAGCTCCTTTCATTCAGTCAGTAGCTTCAAACATTTCTGGTATATGAATAACATGATGTTTTTCAATGGCAAAAATCAATGAATATTGTAAATGCACAAACAGTAATTTCTCCGCATTGCAAGGTGCAAGTCTGAAATTTTTTGCTTTTTCCTGCTCCTCTTAGCATGATAAAGAAGATTCAAAGAGAGTGAGATGCCAGCTACTTTCATTCAGTCAGTAGCTTCAATCATTTCTGGACGTTTTTCAATGGTAAAAATCAATGAATATTGTAAATGCACAAACAGTAATTTCTCCACATTGCAAGGTGCAATTCTGAAATTTTTTGCTTTATCCTGCTCCTCTTAGCATGATAAAGAAGATTCAAAGAGATTGAGATGCCAGCTCCTTTCATTCAGTCAGTAGCTTCAAACATTTCTGGTATATGAATAACATGATGTTTTTCAATGGCAAAAATCAATGAATATTGTAAATGCACAAACAGTAATTTCTCCGCATTGCAAGGTGCAATTCTGAAATTTTTTGCTTTTTCCTGCTCCTCTTAGCATGATAAAGAAGATTCAAAGAGAGTGAGATGCCAGCTCCTTTCATTCAGTCAGTAGCTTCAAACATTTCTGGTATATGAATAACATGATGTTTTTCAATGGCAAAAATCAATGAATATTGTAAATGCACAAACAGTAATTTCTCCGCATTGCAAGGTGCAAGTCTGAAATTTTTTGCTTTTTCCTGCTCCTCTTAGCATGATAAAGAAGATTCAAAGAGAGTGAGATGCCAGCTACTTTCATTCAGTCAGTAGCTTCAATCATTTCTGGACGTTTTTCAATGGTAAAAATCAATGAATATTGTAAATGCACAAACAGTAATTTCTCCACATTGCAAGGTGCAATTCTGAAATTTTTTGCTTTTTCCTGCTCCTCTTAGCATGATAAAGAAGATTCAAAGAGAGTGAGATGCCAGCTCCTTTCATTCAGTCAGTAGCTTCAAACATTTCTGGTATATGAATAACATGATGTTTTTCAATGGCAAAAATCAATGAATATTGTAAATGCACAAACAGTAATTTCTCCGCATTGCAAGGTGCAATTCTGAAATTTTTTGCTTTTTCCTGCTCCTCTTAGCATGATAAAGAAGATTCAAAGAGAGTGAGATGCCAGCTCCTTTCATTCAGTCAGTAGCTTCAATCATTTCTGGATGTTTTTCAATGGCAAAAATCAATGAATATTGTAAATGCACAAACTGTAATTTCTCCGCATTGCAAGGTGCAATTCTGAAATTTTTTGCTTTTTCCTGCTCCTCTTAGCATGATAAAGAAGATTCAAAGAGAGTGAGATGCCAGCTCCTTTCATTCAGTCAGTAGCTTCAATCATTTCTGGACGTTTTTCAATGGCAAAAATCAATGAATATTGTAAATGCACAAACAGTAATTTCTCCGCATTGCAAGGTGCAATTCTGAAATTTTTTGCTTTTTCCTGCTCCTCTTAGCATGATAAAGAAGATTCAAAGAGAGTGAGATGCCAGCTCCTTTCATTCAGTCAGTACCTTCAATCATTTCTGGACGTTTTTCAATGGCAAAAATCAATGAATATTGTAAATGCACAAACAGTAATTTTTCCGCATTGCAAGGTGCAATTCTGAAATTTTTTGCTTTTTCCCGCTCCTCTTAGCATGATAAAGAAGATTCAAAGAGAGTGAGGTGCCAGCTCCTTTCATTCAGTCAGTAGCTTCAAACATTTCTGGTATATGAATAACATGTTTTTCAATGGCAAAAATCAATGAATATTGTAAATGCACAAACAGTAATTTCTCCGCATTGCAAGGTGCAATTCTGAAATTTTTTGCTTTTTCCTGCTCCTCTTAGCATGATAAAGAAGATTCAAAGAGAGTGAGATGCCAGCTCCTTTCATTCAGTCAGTAGCTTCAATCATTTCTGGACGTTTTTCAATGGCAAAAATCAATGAATATTGTAAATGCACAAACAGTAATTTCTCCGCATTGCAAGGTGCAATTCTGAAATTTTTTGCTTTTTCCTGCTCCTCTTAGCATGATAAAGAAGATTCAAAGAGAGTGAGATGCCAGCTCCTTTCATTCAGTCAGTAGCTTCAATCATTTCTGGACGTTTTTCAATGGCAAAAATCAATGAATATTGTAAATGCACAAACAGTAATTTCTCCGCATTGCAAGGTGCAATTCTGAAATTTTTTGCTTTTTCCTGCTCCTCTTAGCATGATAAAGAAGATTCAAAGAGAGTGAGATGCCAGCTCCTTTCATTCAGTCAGTAGCTTCAAACATTTCTGGTATATGAATAACATGATGTTTTTCAATGGCAAAAATCAATGAATATTGTAAATGCACAAACAGTAATTTCTCCGCATTGCAAGGTGCAAGTCTGAAATTTTTTGCTTTTTCCTGCTCCTCTTAGCATGATAAAGAAGATTCAAAGAGAGTGAGATGCCAGCTACTTTCATTCAGTCAGTAGCTTCAATCATTTCTGGACGTTTTTCAATGGTAAAAATCAATGTATATTGTAAATGCACAAACAGTAATTTCTCCACATTGCAAGGTGCAATTCTAAAATTTTTTGCTTTTTCCTGCTCCTCTTAGCATGATAAAGAAGATTCAAAGAGAGTGAGATGCCAGCTCCTTTCATTCAGTCAGTAGCTTCAAACATTTCTGGTATATGAATAACATGATGTTTTTCAATGGCAAAAATCAATGAATATTGTAAATGCACAAACAGTAATTTCTCCGCATTGCAAGGTGCAATTCTGAAATTTTTTGCTTTTTCCTGCTCCTCTTAGCATGATTCAAAGAGAGTGAGATGCCAGCTCCTTTCATTCAGTCAGTAGCTTCAATCATTTCTGGACATTTTTCAATGGCAAAAATCAATGAATATTGTAAATGCACAAACAGTAATTTCTCCGCATTGCAAGGTGCAATTCTGAAATTTTTTGCTTTTTCCTGCTCCTCTTAGCATGATTAAGAAGATTCAAAGAGAGTGAGATGTCAGCTCCTTTCATTCAGTCAGTAGCTTCAAACATTTCTGGTATATGAATAACATGATGTTTTTCAATGGCAAAAATCAATGAATATTGTAAATGCACAAACAGTAATTTCTCCGCATTGCAAGGTGCAATTCTGAAATTTTTTGCTTTTTCCTGCTCCTCTTAGCATGATAAAGAAGATTCAAAGAGAGTGAGATGCCAGCTCCTTTCATTCAGTCAGTAGCTTCAAACATTTCTGGTATATGAATAACATGATGTTTTTCAATGGCAAAAATCAATGAATATTGTAAATGCACAAATAGTAATTTCTCCGCATTGCAAGGTGCAAGTCTGAAATTTTTTGCTTTTTCCTGCTCCTCTTAGCATGATAAAGAAGATTCAAAGAGAGTGAGATGCCAGCTACTTTCATTCAGTCAGTAGCTTCAATCATTTCTGGACGTTTTTCAATGGTAAAAATCAATGAATATTGTAAATGCACAAAGAGTAATGTCTCCACATTGCAAGGTGCAATTCTGAAATTTTTTGCTTTTTCCTGCTCCTCTTAGCATGATAAAGAAGATTCAAAGAGATTGAGATGCCAGCTCCTTTCATTCAGTCAGTAGCTTCAAACATTTCTTGTATATGAATAACATGATGTTTTTCAATGGCAAAAATCAATGAATATTGTAAATGCACAAACAGTAATTTCTCCGCATTGCAAGGTGCAATTCTGAAATTTTTTGCTTTTTCCTGCTCCTCTTAGCATGATAAAGAAGATTCAAAGAGAGTGAGATGCCAGCTCCTTTCATTCAGTCAGTAGCTTCAAACATTTCTGGTATATGAATAACATGATGTTTTTCAATGGCAAAAATCAATGAATATTGTAAATGCACAAACAGTAATTTCTCCGCATTGCAAGGTGCAAGTCTGAAATTTTTTGCTTTTTCCTGCTCCTCTTAGCATGATAAAGAAAATTCAAAGAGAGTGAGATGCCAGCTACTTTCATTCAGTCAGTAGCTTCAATCATTTCTGGACGTTTTTCAATGGTAAAAATCAATGAATATTGTAAATGCACAAACAGTAATTTCTCCACATTGCAAGGTGCAATTCTGAAATTTTTTGCTTTTTCCTGCTCCTCTTAGCATGATAAAGAAGATTCAAAGAGAGTGAGATGCCAGCTCCTTTCATTCAGTCAGTAGCTTCAAACATTTCTGGTATATAAATAACATGATGTTTTTCAATGGCAAAAATCAATGAATATTGTAAATGCACAAACAGTAATTTCTCTGCATTGCAAGGTGCAATTCTGAAATTTTTTGCTTTTTCCTGTTCCTCTTAGCATGATAAAGAAGATTCAAAGAGAGTGAGATGCCAGCTCCTTTCATTCAGTCAGTAGCTTCAATCATTTCTGGACGTTTCTCAATGGCAAAAATCAATGAATATTGTAAATGCACAAACTGTAATTTCTCCGCATTGCAAGGTGCAATTCTGAAATTTTTTGCTTTTTCCTGCTCCTCTTAGCATGATAAAGAAGATTCAAAGAGAGTGAGATGCCAGCTCCTTTCATTCAGTCAGTAGCTTCAATCATTTCTGGACGTTTTTCAATGGCAAAAATCAATGAATATTGTAAATGCACAAACAGTAATTTCTCCGCATTGCAAGGTGCAATTCTGAAATTTTTTGCTTTTTCCTGCTCCTCTTAGCATGATAAAGAAGATTCAAAGAGAGTGAGATGCCAGCTCCTTTCATTCAGTCAGTACCTTCAATCATTTCTGGACGTTTTTCAATGGCAAAAATCAATGAATATTGTAAATGCACAAACAGTAATTTCTCCGCATTGCAAGGTGCAATTCTGAAATTTTTTGCTTTTTCCCGCTCCTCTTAGCATGATAAAGAAGATTCAAAGAGAGTGAGGTGCCAGCTCCTTTCATTCAGTCAGTAGCTTCAAACATTTCTGGTATATGAATTACATGTTTTTCAATGGCAAAAATCAATGAATATTGTAAATGCACAAACAGTAATTTCTCCGCATTGCAAGGTGCAATTCTGAAATTTTTTGCTTTTTCCTGCTCCTCTTAGCATGATAAAGAAGATTCAAAGAGAGTGAGATGCCAGCTCCTTTCATTCAGTCAGTAGCTTCAATCATTTCTGGACGTTTTTCAATGGCAAAAATCAATGAATATTGTAAATGCACAAACAGTAATTTCTCCGCATTGCAAGGTGCAATTCTGAAATTTTTTGCTTTTTCCTGCTCCTCTTAGCATGATAAAGAAGATTCAAAGAGAGTGAGATGCCAGCTCCTTTCATTCAGTCAGTAGCTTCAATCATTTCTGGACGTTTTTCAATGGCAAAAATCAATGAATATTGTAAATGCACAAAAAGTAATTTCTCTGCATTGCAAGGTGCAATTCTGAAATTTTTTGCTTTTTCCTGCTCCTCTTAGCATGATAAAGAAGATTCAAAGAGAGTG
This sequence comes from Phyllobates terribilis, assembly GCF_046119375.1. NCBI lineage: Eukaryota > Metazoa > Chordata > Amphibia > Anura > Dendrobatidae > Phyllobates > Phyllobates terribilis. The sequence goes on from NW_027364175.1 coordinate 224,163, forward strand.
AGATGCCAGCTCCTTTCATTCAGTCAGTAGCTTCAAACATTTCTGGTATATGAATAACATGATGTTTTTCAATGGCAAAAATCAATGAATATTGTAAATGCACAAACAGTAATTTCTCCGCATTGCAAGGTGCAAGTCTGAAATTTTTTGCTTTTTCCTGCTCCTCTTAGCATGATAAAAAAGATTCAAAGAGAGTGAGATGGCAGCTACTTTCATTCAGTCAGTAGCTTCAATCATTTCTGGACGTTTTTCAATGGTAAAAATCAATGAATATTGTAAATGCACAAACAGTAATTTCTCCACATTGCAAGGTGCAATTCTGAAATTTTTTGCTTTTTCCTGCTCCTCTTAGCATGATAAAGAAGATTCAAAGAGAGTGAGATGCCAGCTCCTTTCATTCAGTCAGTAGCTTCAAACATTTCTGGTATATGAATAACATGATGTTTTTCAATGGCAAAAATCAATGAATATTGTAAATGCACAAACAGTAATTTCTCCGCATTGCAAGGTGCAATTCTGAAATTTCTTGCTTTTTCCTGCTCCTCTTAGCATGATAAAGAAGATTCAAAGAGAGTGAGATGCCAGCTCCTTTCATTCAGTCAGTAGCTTCAATCATTTCTGGTATATGAATAACATGATGTTTTTCAATGGCAAAAATCAATGAATATTGTAAATGCACAAACAGTAATTTCTCCGCATTGCAAGGTGCAATTCTGAAATTTTTTGCTTTTTCCTGCTCCTCTTAGCATGATAAAGAAGATTCAAAGAGAGTGAGATGCCAGCTCCTTTCATTCAGTCAGTAGCTTCAATCATTTCTGGACTTTTTTCAACGGCAAAAATCAATGAATATTGTAAATGCACAAACAGTAATTTCTCCGCATTGCAAGGTGCAATTCTGAAATTTTTTGCTTTTTCCTGCTCCTCTTAGCATGATAAAGAAGATTCAAAGAGAGTGAGATGCCAGCTCCTTTCATTCAGTCAGTAGCTTCAATCATTTCTGGACGTTTTTCAATGGCAAAAATCAATGTATATTGTAAATGCACAAACAGTAATTTCTCCGCATTGCAAGGTGCAATTCTGAAATTTTTTGCTTTTTCCTGCTCCTCTTAGCATGATAAAGAAGATTCAAAGAGAGTGAGATGCCAGCTCCTTTCATTCAGTCAGTAGCCTCAATCATTTCTGGACGTTTTTCAATGGCAAAAATCAATGAATATTGTAAATGCACAAACAGTAATTTCTCCGCATTGCAAGGTGCAATTCTGAAATTTTTTGCTTTTTCCTGCTCCTCTTAGCATGATAAAGAAGATTCAAAGAGAGTGAGATGCCAGCTCCTTTCATTCAGTCAGTAGCTTCAAACATTTCTGGTATATGAATAACATGATGTTTTTCAATGGCAAAAATCAATGAATTTTGTAAATGCACAAACAGCAATTTCTCCGCATTGCAAGGTGCAATTCTGAAATTTTTTGCTTTTTCCTGCTCCTCTTAGCATGATAAAGAAGATTCAAAGAGAGTGAGATGCCAGCTCCTTTCATTCAGTCAGTAGCTTCAATCATTTCTGGACGTTTTTCAATGGCAAAAATCAATGAATATTGTAAATGCACAAACAGTAATTTCTCCGCATCGCGAGGTGCAATTCTGAAATTTTTTGCTTTTTCCTGCTCCTCTTAGCATGATAAAGAAGATTCAAAGAGAGTGAGATGCCAGCTCCTTTCATTCAGTCAGTAGCTTCAATCATTTCTGGTATGTGAATAACATGATGTTTTTCAATGGCAAAAATCAATGAATATTGTAAATGCACAAACAGTAATTTCTCCGCATTGCAAGGTGCAATTCTGAAATGTTTTGCTTTTTCCTGCTCCTCTTAGCATGATAAAGAAGATTCAAAGAGAGTGAGATGCCAGCTCCTTTCATTCAGTCAGTAGCTTCAATCATTTCTGGTATATGAATAACATGATGTTTTTCAATGGCAAAAATCAATGAATATTGTAAATGCACAAACAGTAATTTATTCGCATTGCAAGGTGCAATTCTGAAATTTTTTGGTTTTTCCTGCTCCTCTTAGCATGATAAAGAAGATTCAAAGAGAGTGAGATGCCAGCTCCTTTCATTCAGTCAGTAGCTTCAAACATTTCTGGTATATGAATAACATGATGTTTTTCAATGCCAAAAATCAATGAATATTGTAAATGCACAAACAGTAATTTCTCCGCATTGCAAGGTGCAATTCTGAAATTTTTTGCCTTTTCCTGCTCCTCTTAGCATGATAAAGAAGATTCAAAGAGAGTGAGATGCCAGCTCCTTTCATTCAGTCAGTAGCTTCAATCATTTCTGGACGTTTTTCAATGGCAAAAATCAATGAATATTGTAAATGCACAAACAGTAATTTCTCCGCATTGCAAGGTGCAATTCTGAAATTTTTTGCTTTTTCCTGCTCCTCTTAGCATGATAAAGAAGATTCAAAGAGAGTGAGATTCCAGCTCCTTTCATTCAGTCAGTAGCTTCAAACATTTCTGGTATATGAATAACATGATGTTTTTCAATGGCAAAAATCAATGAATATTGTAAATGCACAAATAGTAATTTCTCCGCATTGCAAGGTGCAATTCTGAAATTTTTTGCTTTTTCCTGCTCCTCTTAGCATGATAAAGAAGATTCAAAGAGAGTGAGATGCCAGCTCCTTTCATTCAGTCAGTAGCTTCAATCATTTCTGGACGTTTTTCAATGGCAAAAATCAATGAATATTGTAAATGCACAAACAGTAATTTCTCCGCATTGCAAGGTGCAATTCTGAAATTTTTTGCTTTTTCCTGCTCCTCTTAGCATGATAAAGAAGATTCAAAGAGAGTGAGATGCCAGCTCCTTTCATTCAGTCAGTAGCTTCAATCATTTCTGGTATATGAATAACATGATGTTTTTCAATGGCAAAAATCAATGAATATTGTAAATGCACAAACAGTAATTTCTCCGCATTGCAAGGTGCAATTCTGAAATTTTTTGCTTTTTCCTGCTCCTCTTAGCATGATAAAGAAGATTCAAAGAGAGTGAGATGCCAGCTCCTTTCATTCAGTCAGTAGCTTCAATCATTTCTGGACGTTTTTCAATGGCAAAAATCAATGAATATTGTAAATGCACAAACAGTAATTTCTCCGCATTGCAAGGTGCAATTCTGAAATTTTTTGCTTTTTCCTGCTCCTCTTAGCATGATAAAGAAGATTCAAAGAGAGTGACATGCCAGCTCCTTTCATTCAGTCAGTAGCTTCAAACATTTCTGGTATATGAATAACATGATGTTTTTCAATGGCAAAAATCAATGAATATTGTAAATGCACAAACAGTAATTTCTCCGCATTGCAAGGTGCAATTCTGAAATTTTTTGCTTTTTCCTGCTCCTCTTAGCATGATAAAGAAGATTCAAAGAGAGTGAGATGTCAGCTCCTTTCATTCAGTCAGTAGCTTCAATCATTTCTGGACGTTTTTCAATGGCAAAAATCAATGAATATTGTAAATGCACAAACAGTAATTTCTCCGCATTGCAAGGTGCAATTCTGAAATTTTTTGCTTTTTCCCGCTCCTCTTAGCATGATAAAGAAGATTCAAAGAGAGTGAGGTGCCAGCTCCTTTCATTCAGTCAGTAGCTTCAAACATTTCTGGTATATGAATTACATGTTTTTCAATGGCAAAAATCAATGAATATTGTAAATGCACAAACAGTAATTTCTCCGCATTGCAAGGTGCAATTCTGAAATTTTTTGCTTTTTCCTGCTCCTCTTAGCATGATAAAGAAGATTCAAAGAGAGTGAGATGCCAGCTCCTTTCATTCAGTCAGTAGCTTCAATCATTTCTGGACGTTTTTCAATGGCAAAAATCAATGAATATTGTAAATGCACAAACAGTAATTTCTCCGCATTGCAAGGTGCAAGTCTGAAATTTTTTGCTTTTTCCTGCTCCTCTTAGCATGATAAAAAAGATTCAAAGAGAGTGAGATGGCAGCTACTTTCATTCAGTCAGTAGCTTCAATCATTTCTGGACGTTTTTCAATGGTAAAAATCAATGAATATTGTAAATGTACAAACAGTAATTTCTCCACATTGCAAGGTGCAATTCTGAAATTTTTTGCTTTTTCCTGCTCCTCTTAGCATGATAAAGAAGATTCAAAGAGAGTGAGATGCCAGCTCCTTTCATTCAGTCAGTAGCTTCAAACATTTCTGGTATATGAATAACATGATGTTTTTCAATGGCAAAAATCAATGAATATTGTAAATGCACAAACAGTAATTTCTCCGCATTGCAAGGTGCAATTCTGAAATTTCTTGCTTTTTCCTGCTCCTCTTAGCATGATAAAGAAGATTCAAAGAGAGTGAGATGCCAGCTCCTTTCATTCAGTCAGTAGCTTCAATCATTTCTGGTATATGAATAACATGATGTTTTTCAATGGCAAAAATCAATGAATATTGTAAATGCACAAACAGTAATTTCTCCGCATTGCAAGGTGCAATTCTGAAATTTTTTGCTTTTTCCTGCTCCTCTTAGCATGATAAAGAAGATTCAAAGAGAGTGAGATGCCAGCTCCTTTCATTCAGTCAGTAGCTTCAATCATTTCTGGACTTTTTTCAACGGCAAAAATCAATGAATATTGTAAATGCACAAACAGTAATTTCTCCGCATTGCAAGGTGCAATTCTGAAATTTTTTGCTTTTTCCTGCTCCTCTTAGCATGATAAAGAAGATTCAAAGAGAGTGAGATGCCAGCTCCTTTCATTCAGTCAGTAGCTTCAATCATTTCTGGACGTTTTTCAATGGCAAAAATCAATGTATATTGTAAATGCACAAACAGTAATTTCTCCGCATTGCAAGGTGCAATTCTGAAATTTTTTGCTTTTTCCTGCTCCTCTTAGCATGATAAAGAAGATTCAAAGAGAGTGAGATGCCAGCTCCTTTCATTCAGTCAGTAGCCTCAATCATTTCTGGACGTTTTTCAATGGCAAAAATCAATGAATATTGTAAATGCACAAACAGTAATTTCTCCGCATTGCAAGGTGCAATTCTGAAATTTTTTGCTTTTTCCTGCTCCTCTTAGCATGATAAAGAAGATTCAAAGAGAGTGAGATGCCAGCTCCTTTCATTCAGTCAGTAGCTTCAAACATTTCTGGTATATGAATAACATGATGTTTTTCAATGGCAAAAATCAATGAATTTTGTAAATGCACAAACAGCAATTTCTCCGCATTGCAAGGTGCAATTCTGAAATTTTTTGCTTTTTCCTGCTCCTCTTAGCATGATAAAGAAGATTCAAAGAGAGTGAGATGCCAGCTCCTTTCATTCAGTCAGTAGCTTCAATCATTTCTGGACGTTTTTCAATGGCAAAAATCAATGAATATTGTAAATGCACAAACAGTAATTTCTCCGCATCGCGAGGTGCAATTCTGAAATTTTTTGCTTTTTCCTGCTCCTCTTAGCATGATAAAGAAGATTCAAAGAGAGTGAGATGCCAGCTCCTTTCATTCAGTCAGTAGCTTCAATCATTTCTGGTATGTGAATAACATGATGTTTTTCAATGGCAAAAATCAATGAATATTGTAAATGCACAAACAGTAATTTCTCCGCATTGCAAGGTGCAATTCTGAAATGTTTTGCTTTTTCCTGCTCCTCTTAGCATGATAAAGAAGATTCAAAGAGAGTGAGATGCCAGCTCCTTTCATTCAGTCAGTAGCTTCAATCATTTCTGGTATATGAATAACATGATGTTTTTCAATGGCAAAAATCAATGAATATTGTAAATGCACAAACAGTAATTTATTCGCATTGCAAGGTGCAATTCTGAAATTTTTTGGTTTTTCCTGCTCCTCTTAGCATGATAAAGAAGATTCAAAGAGAGTGAGATGCCAGCTCCTTTCATTCAGTCAGTAGCTTCAAACATTTCTGGTATATGAATAACATGATGTTTTTCAATGCCAAAAATCAATGAATATTGTAAATGCACAAACAGTAATTTCTCCGCATTGCAAGGTGCAATTCTGAAATTTTTTGCCTTTTCCTGCTCCTCTTAGCATGATAAAGAAGATTCAAAGAGAGTGAGATGCCAGCTCCTTTCATTCAGTCAGTAGCTTCAATCATTTCTGGACGTTTTTCAATGGCAAAAATCAATGAATATTGTAAATGCACAAACAGTAATTTCTCCGCATTGCAAGGTGCAATTCTGAAATTTTTTGCTTTTTCCTGCTCCTCTTAGCATGATAAAGAAGATTCAAAGAGAGTGAGATTCCAGCTCCTTTCATTCAGTCAGTAGCTTCAAACATTTCTGGTATATGAATAACATGATGTTTTTCAATGGCAAAAATCAATGAATATTGTAAATGCACAAACAGTAATTTCTCCGCATTGCAAGGTGCAATTCTGAAATTTTTTGCTTTTTCCTGCTCCTCTTAGCATGATAAAGAAGATTCAAAGAGAGTGAGATGCCAGCTCCTTTCATTCAGTCAGTAGCTTCAATCATTTCTGGACGTTTTTCAATGGCAAAAATCAATGAATATTGTAAATGCACAAACAGTAATTTCTCCGCATTGCAAGGTGCAATTCTGAAATTTTTTGCTTTTTCCTGCTCCTCTTAGCATGATAAAGAAGATTCAAAGAGAGTGAGATGCCAGCTCCTTTCATTCAGTCAGTAGCTTCAATCATTTCTGGTATATGAATAACATGATGTTTTTCAATGGCAAAAATCAATGAATATTGTAAATGCACAAACAGTAATTTCTCCGCATTGCAAGGTGCAATTCTGAAATTTTTTGCTTTTTCCTGCTCCTCTTAGCATGATAAAGAAGATTCAAAGAGAGTGAGATGCCAGCTCCTTTCATTCAGTCAGTAGCTTCAATCATTTCTGGACGTTTTTCAATGGCAAAAATCAATGAATATTGTAAATGCACAAACAGTAATTTCTCCGCATTGCAAGGTGCAATTCTGAAATTTTTTGCTTTTTCCTGCTCCTCTTAGCATGATAAAGAAGATTCAAAGAGAGTGACATGCCAGCTCCTTTCATTCAGTCAGTAGCTTCAAACATTTCTGGTATATGAATAACATGATGTTTTTCAATGGCAAAAATCAATGAATATTGTAAATGCACAAACAGTAATTTCTCCGCATTGCAAGGTGCAATTCTGAAATTTTTTGCTTTTTCCTGCTCCTCTTAGCATGATAAAGAAGATTCAAAGAGAGTGAGATGTCAGCTCCTTTCATTCAGTCAGTAGCTTCAATCATTTCTGGACGTTTTTCAATGGCAAAAATCAATGAATATTGTAAATGCACAAACAGTAATTTCTCCGCATTGCAAGGTGCAATTCTGAAATTTTTTGCTTTTTCCTGCTCCTCTTAGCATGATAAAGAAGATTCAAAGAGAGTGAGATGCCAGCTCCTTTCATTCAGTCAGTAGGTTCAATCATTTCTGGACGTTTTTCAATGGCAAAAATCAATGAATATTGTAAATGCACAATCAGTAATTTCTCCGCATTGCAAGGTGCAATTCTGAAATTTTTTGCTTTTTCCTGCTCCTCTTAGCATGATAAAGAAGATTCAAAGAGAGTGAGATGCCAGCTCCTTTCATTCAGTCAGTAGCTTCAATCATTTCTGGACGTTTTTCAATGGCAAAAATCAATGAATATTGTAAATGCACAAACAGTAATTTCTCCGCATTGCAAGGTGCAATTCTGAAATTTTTTGCTTTTTCCTGCTCCTCTTAGCATGATAAAGAAGATTCAAAGAGAGTGAGATGCCAGCTCCTTTCATTCAGTCAGTAGCTTCAATCATTTCTGGACGTTTTTCAATGGCAAAAATCAATGTATATTGTAAATGCACAAACAGTAATTTCTCCGCATTGCAAGGTGCAATTCTGAAATTTTTTGCTTTTTCCTGCTCCTCTTAGCATGATAAAGAAGATTCAAAGAGAGTGAGATGCCAGCTCCTTTCATTCAGTCAGTAGCTTCAATCATTTCTGGACGTTTTTCAATGGCAAAAATCAATGTATATTGTAAATGCACAAACAGTAATTTCTCCGCATTGCAAGGTGCAATTCTGAAATTTTTTGCTTTTTCCTGCTCCTCTTAGCATGATAAAGAAGATTCAAAGAGAGTGAGATGCCAGCTCCTTTCATTCAGTCAGTAGCTTCAATCATTTCTGGACGTTTTTCAATGGCAAAAATCAATGAATATTGTAAATGCACAAACAGTAATTTCTCCGCATTGCAAGGTGCAATTCTGAAATTTTTTGCTTTTTCCTGCTCCTCTTAGCATGATAAAGAAGATTCAAAGAGAGTGAGATGCCAGCTCCTTTCATTCAGTCAGTAGCTTCAAACATTTCTGGTATATGAATAACATGATGTTTTTCAATGGCAAAAATCAATGAATTTTGTAAATGCACAAACAGCAATTTCTCCGCATTGCAAGGTGCAATTCTGAAATTTTTTGCTTTTTCCTGCTCCTCTTAGCATGATAAAGAAGATTCAAAGAGAGTGAGATGCCAGCTCCTTTCATTCAGTCAGTAGCTTCAATCATTTCTGGACGTTTTTCAATGGCAAAAATCAATGAATATTGTAAATGCACAAACAGTAATTTCTCCGCATTGCGAGGTGCAATTCTGAAATTTTTTGCTTTTTCCTGCTCCTCTTAGCATGATAAAGAAGATTCAAAGAGAGTGAGATGCCAGCTCCTTTCATTCAGTCAGTAGCTTCAATCATTTCTGGTATATGAATAACATGATGTTTTTCAATGGCAAAAATCAATGAATATTGTAAATGCACAAACAGTAATTTCTCCGCATTGCAAGGTGCAATTCTGAAATTTTTTGCTTTTTCCTGCTCCTCTTAGCATGATAAAGAAGATTCAAAGAGAGTGAGATGCCAGCTCCATTCATTCAGTCAGTAGCTTCAATCATTTCTGGTATATGAATAACATGATGTTTTTCAATGGCAAAAATCAATGAATATTGTAAATGCACAAACAGTAATTTATTCGCATTGCAAGGTGCAATTCTGAAATTTTTTGCTTTTTCCTGCTCCTCTTAGCATGATAAAGAAGATTCAAAGAGAGTGAGATGCCAGCTCCTTTCATTCAGTCAGTAGCTTCAAACATTTCTGGTATATGAATAACATGATGTTTTTCAATGGCAAAAATCAATGAATATTGTAAATGCACAAACAGTAATTTCTCCGCATTGCAAGGTGCAATTCTGAAATTTTTTGCCTTTTCCTGCTCCTCTTAGCATGATAAAGAAGATTCAAAGAGAGTGAGATGCCAGCTCCTTTCATTCAGTCAGTAGCTTCAATCATTTCTGGACGTTTTTCAATGGCAAAAATCAATGAATATTGTAAATGCACAAACAGTAATTTCTCCGCATTGCAAGGTGCAATTCTGAAATTTTTTGCTTTTTCCTGCTCCTCTTAGCATGATAAAGAAGATTCAAAGAGAGTGAGATGCCAGCTCCTTTCATTCAGTCAGTAGCTTCAAACATTTCTGGTATATGAATAACATGATGTTTTTCAATGGCAAAAATCAATGAATATTGTAAATGCACAAACAGTAATTTCTCCGCATTGCAAGGTGCAATTCTGAAATTTTTTGCTTTTTCCTGCTCCTCTTAGCATGATAAAGAAGATTCAAAGAGAGTGAGATGCCAGCTCCTTTCATTCAGTCAGTAGCTTCAATCATTTCTGGACGTTTTTCAATGGCAAAAATCAATGAATATTGTAAATGCACAAACAGTAATTTCTCCGCATTGCAAGGTGCAATTCTGAAATTTTTTGCTTTTTCCTGCTCCTCTTAGCATGATAAAGAAGATTCAAAGAGAGTGAGATGCCAGCTCCTTTCATTCAGTCAGTAGCTTCAATCATTTCTGGTATATGAATAACATGATGTTTTTCAATGGCAAAAATCAATGAATATTGTAAATGCACAAACAGTAATTTCTCCGCATTGCAAGGTGCAATTCTGAAATTTTTTGCTTTTTCCTGCTCCTCTTAGCATGATAAAGAAGATTCAAAGAGAGTGAGATGCCAGCTCCTTTCATTCAGTCAGTAGCTTCAATCATTTCTGGACGTTTTTCAATGGCAAAAATCAATGAATATTGTAAATGCACAAACAGTAATTTCTCCGCATTGCAAGGTGCAATTCTGAAATTTTTTGCTTTTTCCTGCTCCTTTTAGCATGATAAAGAAGATTCAAAGAGAGTGACATGCCAGCTCCTTTCATTCAGTCAGTAGCTTCAAACATTTCTGGTATATGAATAACATGATGTTTTTCAATGGCAAAAATCAATGAATATTGTAAATTCACAAACAGTAATTTCTCCGCATTGCAAGGAGCAATTCTGAAATTTTTTGCATTTTCCTGCTCCTCTTAGCATGATAAAGAAGATTCAAAGAGAGTGAGATGCCAGCTCCTTTCATTCAGTCAGTAGCTTCAATCATTTCTGGACGTTTTTCAATGGCAAAAATCAATGAATATTGTAAATGCACAAACAGTAATTTCTCCGCATTGCAAGGTGCAATTCTGAAATTTTTTGCTTTTTCCTGCTCCTCTTAGCATGATAAAGAAGATTCAAAGAGAGTGAGATGCCAGCTCCTTTCATTCAGTCAGTAGCTTCAAACATTTCTGGACGTTTTTCAATGGCAAAAATCAATGAATATTGTAAATGCACAAACAGTAATTTCTCCGCATTGCAAGGTGCAATTCTGAAATTTTTTGCTTTTTCCTGCTCCTCTTAGCATGATAAAGAAGATTCAAAGAGAGTGAGATGCCAGCTCCTTTCATTCAGTCAGTAGCTTCAATCATTTCTGGTATATGAATAACATGATGTTTAACAATGGCAAAAATCAATGAATATTGTAAATGCACAAACAGTAATTTCTCCGCATTGCAAGGTGCAATTCTGAAATTTTTTGCTTTTTCCTGCTCCTCTTAGCATGATAAAGAAGATTCAAAGAGAGTGAGATGCCAGCTCCTTTCATTCAGTCAGTAGCTTCAATCATTTCTGGATGTTTTTCAATGGCAAAAATCAATGAATATTGTAAATGCACAAACAGTAATTTCTCCGCATTGCAAGGTGCAATTCTGAAATTTTTTGCTTTTTCCTGCTCCTCTTAGCATGATAAAGAAGATTCAAAGAGAGTGAGATGCCAGCTCCTTTCATTCAGTCAGTAGCTTCAATCATTTCTGGACGTTTTTCAACGGCAAAAATCAATGAATATTGTAAATGCACAAACAGTAATTTCTCCGCATTGCAAGGTGCAATTCTGAAATTTTTTGCTTTTTCCTGCTCCTCTTAGCATGATAAAGAAGATTCAAAGAGAGTGAGATGCCAGCTCCTTTCATTCAGTCAGTAGCTTCAATCATTTCTGGACGTTTTTCAATGGCAAAAATCAATGAATATTGTAAATGCACAAACAGTAATTTCTCCGCATTGCAAGGTGCAATTCTGAAATTTTTTGCTTTTTCCTGCTCCTCTTAGCATGATAAAGAAGATTCTAACAGAGTGAGATGCCAGCTCCTTTCATTCAGTCAGTAGCTTCAATCATTTCTGGACGTTTTTCAATGGCAAAAATCAATGAATATTGTAAATGCACAAACAGTAATTTCTCCGTATTGCAAGGTGCAATTCTGAAATTTTTTGCTTTTTCCTGCTCCTCTTAGCATGATAAAGAAGATTCAAAGAGAGTGAGATGCCAGCTCCTTTCATTCAGTCAGTAGCTTCAATCATTTCTGGATGTTTTTCAATGGCAAAAATCAATGAATATTGTAAATGCACAAGCAGTAATTTCTCCGCATTGCAAGGTGCAATTCTGAAATTTTTTGCTTTTTCCTGCTCCTCTTAGCATGATAAAGAAGATTCAAAGAGACTGAGATGCCAGCTCCTTTCATTCAGTCAGTAGCTTCAATCATTTCTGGACGTTTTTCAATGGCAAAAATCAATGAATATTGTAAATGCACAAACAGTAATTTCTCCGCATTGCAAGGTGCAATTCTGAAATTTTTTACTTTTTCCTGCTCCTCTTAGCATGAAAAAGAAGATTCAAAGAGAGTGAGATGCCAGCTCCTTTCATTCAGTCAGTAGCTTCAATCATTTCTGGTATATGAATAACATGATGTTTTTCAATGGCAAAAATCAATGAATATTGTAAATGCACAAACAGTAATTTCTCCGCATTGCAAGGTGCAATTCTGAAATTTTTTGCTTTTTCCTGCTCCTCTTAGCATGATAAAGAAGATTCAAAGAGAGTGAGATGCCAGCTCCTTTCATTCAGTCAGTAGCTTCAATCATTTCTGGACGTTTTTCAATGGCAAAAATCAATGAATATTGTAAATGCACAAACAGTAATTTCTCCGCATTGCAAGGTGCAATTCTGAAATTTTTTGCTTTTTCCTGCTCCTCTTAGCATGATAAAGAAGATTCAAAGAGAGTGAGATGCCAGCTCCTTTCATTCAGTCAGTAGCTTCAATCATTTCTGGTATATGAATAACATGATGTTTTTCAATGGCAAAAATCAATGAATATTGTAAATGCACAAACAGTAATTTCTCCGCATTGCAAGGTGCAATTCTGAAATTTTTTGCTTTTTCCTGCTCCTCTTAGCATGATAAAGAAGATTCAAAGAGAGTGAGATGCCAGCTCCTTTCATTCAGTCAGTAGCTTCAAACATTTCTGGACGTTTTTCAATGGCAAAAATCAATGAATATTGTAAATGCACAAACAGTAATTTCTCCGCATTGCAAGGTGCAATTCTGAAATTTTTTGCTTTTTCCTGCTCCTCTTAGCATGATAAAGAAGATTCAAAGAGAGTGAGATGCCAGCTCCTTTCATTCAGTCAGTAGCTTCAATCATTTCTGGTATATGAATAACATGATGTTTAACAATGGCAAAAATCAATGAATATTGTAAATGCACAAACAGTAATTTCTCCACATTGCAAGGTGCAATTCTGAAATTTTTTGCTTTTTCCTGCTCCTCTTAGCATGATAAAGAAGATTCAAAGAGAGTGAGATGCCAGCTCCTTTCATTCAGTCAGTAGCTTCAATCATTTCTGGATGTTTTTCAATGGCAAAAATCAATGAATATTGTAAATGCACAAACAGTAATTTCTCCGCATTGCAAGGTGCAATTCTGAAATTTTTTGCTTTTTCCTGCTCCTCTTAGCATGATAAAGAAGATTCAAAGAGAGTGAGATGCCAGCTCCTTTCATTCAGTCAGTAGCTTCAATCATTTCTGGACGTTTTTCAACGGCAAAAATCAATGAATATTGTAAATGCACAAACAGTAATTTCTCCGCATTGCAAGGTGCAATTCTGAAATTTTTTGCTTTTTCCTGCTCCTCTTAGCATGATAAAGAAGATTCAAAGAGAGTGAGATGCCAGCTCCTTTCATTCAGTCAGTAGCTTCAATCATTTCTGGACGTTTTTCAATGGCAAAAATCAATGAATATTGTAAATGCACAAACAGTAATTTCTCCGCATTGCAAGGTGCAATTCTGAAATTTTTTGCTTTTTCCTGCTCCTCTTAGCATGATAAAGAAGATTCAAAGAGAGTGAGATGCCAGCTCCTTTCATTCAGTCAGTAGCTTCAATCATTTCTGGACGTTTTTCAATGGCAAAAATCAATGAATATTGTAAATGCACAAACAGTAATTTCTCCGTATTGCAAGGTGCAATTCTGAAATTTTTTGCTTTTTCCTGCTCCTCTTAGCATGATAAAGAAGATTCAAAGAGAGTGAGATGCCAGCTCCTTTCATTCAGTCAGTAGCTTCAATCATTTCTGGACGTTTTTCAATGGCAAAAATCAATGAATATTGTAAATGCGCAAGCAGTAATTTCTCCGCATTGCAAGGTGCAATTCTGAAATTTTTTGCTTTTTCCTGCTCCTCTTAGCATGATAAAGAAGATTCAAAGAGACTGAGATGCCAGCTCCTTTCATTCAGTCAGTAGCTTCAATCATTTCTGGACGTTTTTCAATGGCAAAAATCAATGAATATTGTAAATGCACAAACAGTAATTTCTCCGCATTGCAAGGTGCAATTCTGAAATTTTTTACTTTTTCCTGCTCCTCTTAGCATGAAAAAGAAGATTCAAAGAGAGTGAGATGCCAGCTCCTTTCATTCAGTCAGTAGCTTCAATCATTTCTGGTATATGAATAACATGATGTTTTTCAATGGCAAAAATCAATGAATATTGTAAATGCACAAACAGTAATTTCTCCGCATTGCAAGGTGCAATTCTGAATTTTTTTGCTTTTTCCTGCTCCTCTTAGCATGATAAAGAAGATTCAAAGAGAGTGAGATGCCAGCTCCTTTCATTCAGTCAGTAGCTTCAATCATTTCTGGACGTTTTTCAATGGCAAAAATCAATGAATATTGTAAATGCACAAACAGTAATTTCTCCGCATTGCAAGGTGCACTTCTGAAATTTTTTGCTTTTTCCTGCTCCTCTTAGCATGATAAAGAAGATTCAAAGAGAGTGAGATGCCAGCTCCTTTCATTCAGTCAGTAGCTTCAATCATTTCTGGTATATGAATAACATGATGTTTTTCAATGGCAAAAATCAATGAATATTGTAAATGCACAAACAGTAATTTCTCCGCATTGCAAGGTGCAATTCTGAAATTTTTTGCTTTTTCCTGCTCCTCTTAGCATGATAAAGAAGATTCAAAGAGAGTGAGATGCCAGCTCCTTTCATTCAGTCAGTAGCTTCAATCATTTCTGGTATATGAATAACATGATGTTTTTCAATGGCAAAAATCAATGAATATTGTAAATGCACAAACAGTAATTTCTCCGCATTGCAAGGTGCAATTCTGAAATTTTTTGCCTTTTCCTGCTCCTCTTAGCATGATAAAGAAGATTCAAAGAGAGTGAGATGCCAGCTCCTTTCATTCAGTCAGTAGCTTCAATCATTTCTGGACGTTTTTCAATGGCAAAAATCAATGAATATTGTAAATGCAAAAACAGTAGTTTCTCCGCATTGCAAGGTGCAATTCTGAAATTTTTTGCTTTTTCCTGCTCCTCTTAGCATGATAAAGAAGATTCAAAGAGAGTGAGATGCCAGCTCCTTTCATTCAGTCAGTAGCTTCAAACATTTCTGGTATATGAATAACATGATGTTTTTCAATGGCAAAAATCAATGAATATTGTAAATGCACAAACAGTAATTTCTCCGCATTGCAAGGTGCAATTCTGAAATTTTTTGCTTTTTCCTGCTCCTCTTAGCATGATAAAGAAGATTCAAAGAGAGTGAGATGCCAGCTCCTTTCATTCAGTCAGTAGCTTCAATCATTTCTGGACGTTTTTCAATGACAAAAATCAATGAATATTGTAAATGCACAAACAGTAATTTCTCCGCATTGCAAGGTGCAATTCTGAAATTTTTTGCTTTTTCCTGCTCCTCTTAGCATGATAAAGAAGATTCAAAGAGAGTGAGATGCCAGCTCCTTTCATTCAGTCAGTAGCTTCAATCATTTCTGGACGTTTTTCAATGGCAAAAATCAATGAATATTGTAAATGCACAAACTGCAATTTCTCCGCATTGCAAGGTGCAATTCTGAAATTTTTTGCTTTTTCCTGCTCCTCTTAGCATGGTAAAGAAGATTCAAAGAGAGTGAGATGCCAGCTCCTTTCATTCAGTCAGTAGCTTCAATCATTTCTGGTATATGAATAACATGATGTTTTTCAATGGCAAAAATCAATGAATATTGTAAATGCACAAACAGTAATTTCTCCGCATTGCAAGGTGCAATTCTGAAATTTTTTGCTTTTTCCTGCTCCTCTTAGCATGATAAAGAAGATTCAAAGAGAGTGAGATGCCAGCTCCTTTCATTCAGTCAGTAGCTTCAATCATTTCTGGACGTTTTTCAATGGCAAAAATCATTGAATATTGTAAATGCACAAACAGTAATTTCTCTGCATTGCAAGGTGCAATTCTGAAATTTTTTACTTTTTCCTGCTCCTCTTAGCATGATAAAGAAGATTCAAAGAGAGTGAGATGCCAGCTCCTTTCATTCAGTCAGTAGCTTCAATCATTTCTGGTATATGAATAACATGATGTTTTTCAATCGCAAAAATCAATGAATATTGTAAATGCACAAACAGTAATTTCTCCGCATTGCAAGGTGCAATTCTGAAATGTTTTGCTTTTTCCTGCTCCTCTTAGCATGATAAAGAAGATTCAAAGAGAGTGAGATGCCAGCTCCTTTCATTCAGTCAGTAGCTTCAATCATTTCTGGACGTTTTTCAATGGCAAAAATCAATGAATATTGTAAATGCACAAACAGTAATTTCTCCGCATTGCAAGGTGCAATTCTGAATTTTTTTGCTTTTTCCTGCTCCTCTTAGCATGACAAAGAAGATTCAAAGAGAGTGAGATGCCAGATCCTTTCCTTCAGTCAGTAGCTTCAATCATTTCTGGTATATGAATAACATGATGTTTTTCAATGGCAAAAATCAATGAATTTTGTAAATGCACAAACAGTAATTTCTCCGCATTGCAAGGCGCAATTCTGAAATTTTTTGCTTTTTCCTGCTCCTCTTAGCATGATAAAGAAGATTCAAAGAGAGTGAGATGCCAGCTCCTTTCATTCAGTCAGTAGCTTCAATCATTTCTGGACATTTTTCAATGGCAAAAATCAATGAATATTGTAAATGCACAAACAGTAATTTCTCCGCATTGCAAGGTGCAATTCTGAAATTTTTTGCTTTTTCCTGCTCCTCTTAGCATGATAAAGAAGATTCAAAGAGAGTGAAATGCCAGCTCCTTTCATTCAGTCAGTAGCTTCAATCATTTCTGGACGTTTTTCAATGGCAAAAATCAATGAATATTGTAAATGCACAAACAGTAATTTCTCCGCATTGCAAGGTGCAATTCTGAAATTTTTTGCTTTTTCCTGCTCCTCTTAGCATGATAAAGAAGATTCAAAGAGAGTGAGATGCCAGCTCCTTTCATTCAGTCAGTAGCTTCAATCATTTCTGGTATATGAATAACATGATGTTTTTCAATGGCAAAAATCAATGAATATTGTAAATGCACAAACAGTAATTTCTCCGCATTGCAAGGTGCAATTCTGAAATTTTTTGCTTTTTCCTGCTCCTCTTAGCATGATAAAGAAGATTCAAAGAGAGTGAGATGCCAGCTCCTTTCATTCAGTCAGTAGCTTCAATCATTTCTGGACGTTTTTCAATGGCAAAAATCATTGAATATTGTAAATGCACAAACAGTAATTTCTCCGCATTGCAAGGTGCAATTCTGAAATTTTTTACTTTTTCCTGCTCCTCTTAGCATGATAAAGAAGATTCAAAGAGAGTGAGATGCCAGCTCCTTTCATTCAGTCAGTAGCTTCAATCATTTCTGGTATATGAATAACATGATGTTTTTCAATCGCAAAAATCAATGAATATTGTAAATGCACAAACAGTAATTTCTCCGCATTGCAAGGTGCAATTCTGAAATGTTTTGCTTTTTCCTGCTCCTCTTAGCATGATAAAGAAGATTCAAAGAGAGTGAGATGCCAGCTCCTTTCATTCAGTCAGTAGCTTCAATCATTTCTGGACGTTTTTCAATGGCAAAAATCAATGAATATTGTAAATGCACAAACAGTAATTTCTCCGCATTGCAAGGTGCAATTCTGAATTTTTTTGCTTTTTCCTGCTCCTCTTAGCATGACAAAGAAGATTCAAAGAGAGTGAGATGCCAGATCCTTTCCTTCAGTCAGTAGCTTCAATCATTTCTGGTATATGAATAACATGATGTTTTTCAATGGCAAAAATCAATGAATTTTGTAAATGCACAAACAGTAATTTCTCCGCATTGCAAGGCGCAATTCTGAAATTTTTTGCTTTTTCCTGCTCCTCTTAGCATGATAAAGAAGATTCAAAGAGAGTGAGATGCCAGCTCCTTTCATTCAGTCAGTAGCTTCAATCATTTCTGGACATTTTTCAATGGCAAAAATCAATGAATATTGTAAATGCACAAACAGTAATTTCTCCGCATTGCAAGGTGCAATTCTGAAATTTTTTGCTTTTTCCTGCTCCTCTTAGCATGATAAAGAAGATTCAAAGAGAGTGAGATGCCAGCTCCTTTCATTCAGTCAGTAGCTTCAATCATTTCTGGACGTTTTTCAATGGCAAAAATCAATGAATATTGTAAATGCACAAACAGTAATTTCTCCGCATTGCAAGGTGCAATTCTGAAATTTTTTGCTTTTTCCTGCTCCTCTTAGCATGATAAAGAAGATTCAAAGAGAGTGAGATGCCAGCTCCTTTCATTCAGTCAGTAGCTTCAATCATTTCTGGACGTTTTTCAATGGCAAAAATCATTGAATATTGTAAATGCACAAACAGTAATTTCTCCGCATTGCAAGGTGCAATTCTGAAATTTTTTACTTTTTCCTGCTCCTCTTAGCATGATAAAGAAGATTCAAAGAGAGTGAGATGCCAGATCCTTTCCTTCAGTCAGTAGCTTCAATCATTTCTGGTATATGAATAACATGATGTTTTTCAATGGCAAAAATCAATGAATTTTGTAAATGCACAAACAGTAATTTCTCCGCATTGCAAGGTGCATATCTGAAATTTTTTGCTTTTTCCTGCTCCTCTTAGCATGATAAAGAAGATTCAAAGAGAGTGAGATGCCAGCTCCTTTCATTCAGTCAGTAGCTTCAATCATTTCTGGACATTTTTCAATGGCAAAAATCAATGAATATTGTAAATGCACAAACAGTAATTTCTCCGCATTGCAAGGTGCAATTCTGAAATTTTTTGCTTTTTCCTGCTCCTCTTAGCATGATAAAGAAGATTCAAAGAGAGTGAGATGCCAGCTCCTTTCATTCAGTCAGTAGCTTCAATCATTTCTGGACGTTTTTCAATGCCAAAAATCAATGAATATTGTAAATGCACAAACAGTAATTTCTCCGCATTGCAAGGTGCAATTCTGAAATTTTTTGCTTTTTCCTGCTCCTCTTAGCATGATAAAGAAGATTCAAAGAGAGTGAGATGCCAGCTCCTTTCATTCAGTCAGTAGCTTCAATCATTTCTGGACGTTTTTCAATGGCAAAAATCAATGAATATTGTAAATGCACAAACTGCAATTTCTCCGCATTGCAAGGTGCAATTCTGAAATTTTTTGCTTTTTCCTGCTCCTCTTAGCATGATAAAGAAGATTCAAAGAGAGTGAGATGCCAGCTCCTTTCATTCAGTCAGTAGCTTCAATCATTTCTGGACGTTTTTCAATGGCAAAAATCAATGAATATTGTAAATGCACAAACAGTAATTTCTCCGTATTGCAAGGTGCAATTCTGAAATTTTTTGCTTTTTCCTGCTCCTCTTAGCATGATAAAGAAGATTCAAAGAGAGTGAGATGCCAGCTCCTTTCATTCAGTCAGTAGCTTCAATCATTTCTGGACGTTTTTCAATGGCAAAAATCAATGAATATTGTAAATGCACAAGCAGTAATTTCTCCGCATTGCAAGGTGCAATTCTGAAATTTTTTGCTTTTTCCTGCTCCTCTTAGCATGATAAAGAAGATTCAAAGAGACTGAGATGCCAGCTCCTTTCATTCAGTCAGTAGCTTCAATCATTTCTGGACGTTTTTCAATGGCAAAAATCAATGAATATTGTAAATGCACAAACAGTAATTTCTCCGCATTGCAAGGTGCAATTCTGAAATTTTTTACTTTTTCCTGCTCCTCTTAGCATGAAAAAGAAGATTCAAAGAGAGTGAGATGCCAGCTCCTTTCATTCAGTCAGTAGCTTCAATCATTTCTGGTATATGAATAACATGATGTTTTTCAATGGCAAAAATCAATGAATATTGTAAATGCACAAGCAGTAATTTCTCCGCATTGCAAGGTGCAATTCTGAATTTTTTTGCTTTTTCCTGCTCCTCTTAGCATGATAAAGAAGATTCAAAGAGAGTGAGATGCCAGCTCCTTTCATTCAGTCAGTAGCTTCAATCATTTCTGGACGTTTTTCAATGGCAAAAATCAATGAATATTGTAAATGCACAAACAGTAATTTCTCCGCATTGCAAGGTGCACTTCTGAAATTTTTTGCTTTTTCCTGCTCCTCTTAGCATGATAAAGAAGATTCAAAGAGAGTGAGATGCCAGCTCCTTTCATTCAGTCAGTAGCTTCAATCATTTCTGGTATATGAATAACATGATGTTTTTCAATGGCAAAAATCAATGAATATTGTAAATGCACAAACAGTAATTTCTCCGCATTGCAAGGTGCAATTCTGAAATTTTTTGCTTTTTCCTGCTCCTCTTAGCATGATAAAGAAGATTCAAAGAGAGTGAGATGCCAGCTCCTTTCATTCAGTCAGTAGCTTCAATCATTTCTGGTATATGAATAACATGATGTTTTTCAATGGCAAAAATCAATGAATATTGTAAATGCACAAACAGTAATTTCTCCGCATTGCAAGGTGCAATTCTGAAATTTTTTGCCTTTTCCTGCTCCTCTTAGCATGATAAAGAAGATTCAAAGAGAGTGAGATGCCAGCTCCTTTCATTCAGTCAGTAGCTTCAATCATTTCTGGACGTTTTTCAATGGCAAAAATCAATGAATATTGTAAATGCACAAACAGTAATTTCTCCGCATTGCAAGGTGCAATTCTGAAATTTTTTGCTTTTTCCTGCTCCTCTTAGCATGATAAAGAAGATTCAAAGAGAGTGAGATGCCAGCTCCTTTCATTCAGTCAGTAGCTTCAAACATTTCTGGTATATGAATAACATGATGTTTTTCAATGGCAAAAATCAATGAATATTGTAAATGCACAAACAGTAATTTCTCCGCATTGCAAGGTGCAATTCTGAAATTTTTTGCTTTTTCCTGCTCCTCTTAGCATGATAAAGAAGATTCAAAGAGAGTGAGATGCCAGCTCCTTTCATTCAGTCAGTAGCTTCAATCATTTCTGGACGTTTTTCAATGGCAAAAATCAATGAATATTGTAAATGCACAAACAGTAGTTTCTCCGCATTGCAAGGTGCAATTCTGAAATTTTTTGCTTTTTCCTGCTCCTCTTAGCATGATAAAGAAGATTCAAAGAGAGTGAGATGCCAGCTCCTTTCATTCAGTCAGTAGCTTCAAACATTTCTGGTATATGAATAACATGATGTTTTTCAATGGCAAAAATCAATGAATATTGTAAATGCACAAACAGTAATTTCTCCGCATTGCAAGGTGCAATTCTGAAATTTTTTGCTTTTTCCTGCTCCTCTTAGCATGATAAAGAAGATTCAAAGAGAGTGAGATGCCAGCTCCTTTCATTCAGTCAGTAGCTTCAATCATTTCTGGACGTTTTTCAATGGCAAAAATCAATGAATATTGTAAATGCACAAACAGTAATTTCTCCGCATTGCAAGGTGCAATTCTGAAATTTTTTGCTTTTTCCTGCTCCTCTTAGCATGATAAAGAAGATTCAAAGAGAGTGAGATGCCAGCTCCTTTCATTCAGTCAGTAGCTTCAATCATTTCTGGACGTTTTTCAATGGCAAAAATCAATGAATATTGTAAATGCACAAACTGCAATTTCTCCGCATTGCAAGGTGCAATTCTGAAATTTTTTGCTTTTTCCTGCTCCTCTTAGCATGGTAAAGAAGATTCAAAGAGAGTGAGATGCCAGCTCCTTTCATTCAGTCAGTAGCTTCAATCATTTCTGGTATATGAATAACATGATGTTTTTCAATGGCAAAAATCAATGAATATTGTAAATGCACAAACAGTAATTTCTCCGCATTGCAAGGTGCAATTCTGAAATTTTTTGCTTTTTCCTGCTCCTCTTAGCATGATAAAGAAGATTCAAAGAGAGTGAGATGCCAGCTCCTTTCATTCAGTCAGTAGCTTCAATCATTTCTGGACATTTTTCAATGGCAAAAATCATTGAATATTGTAAATGCACAAACAGTAATTTCTCCGCATTGCAAGGTGCAATTCTGAAATTTTTTACTTTTTCCTGCTCCTCTTAGCATGATAAAGAAGATTCAAAGAGAGTGAGATGCCAGCTCCTTTCATTCAGTCAGTAGCTTCAATCATTTCTGGTATATGAATAACATGATGTTTTTCAATCGCAAAAATCAATGAATATTGTAAATGCACAAACAGTAATTTCTCCGCATTGCAAGGTGCAATTCTGAAATGTTTTGCTTTTTCCTGCTCCTCTTAGCATGATAAAGAAGATTCAAAGAGAGTGAGATGCCAGCTCCTTTCATTCAGTCAGTAGCTTCAATCATTTCTGGACGTTTTTCAATGGCAAAAATCAATGAATATTGTAAATGCACAAACAGTAATTTCTCCGCATTGCAAGGTGCAATTCTGAAATTTTTTGCTTTTTCCTGCTCCTCTTAGCATGACAAAGAAGATTCAAAGAGAGTGAGATGCCAGATCCTTTCCTTCAGTCAGTAGCTTCAATCATTTCTGGTATATGAATAACATGATGTTTTTCAATGGCAAAAATCAATGAATTTTGTAAATGCACAAACAGTAATTTCTCCGCATTGCAAGGCGCAATTCTGAAATTTTTTGCTTTTTCCTGCTCCTCTTAGCATGATAAAGAAGATTCAAAGAGAGTGAGATGCCAGCTCCTTTCATTCAGTCAGTAGCTTCAATCATTTCTGGACATTTTTCAATGGCAAAAATCAATGAATATTGTAAATGCACAAACAGTAATTTCTCCGCATTGCAAGGTGCAATTCTGAAATTTTTTGCTTTTTCCTGCTCCTCTTAGCATGATAAAGAAGATTCAAAGAGAGTGAGATGCCAGCTCCTTTCATTCAGTCAGTAGCTTCAATCATTTCTGGACGTTTTTCAATGGCAAAAATCAATGAATATTGTAAATGCACAAACAGTAATTTCTCCGCATTGCAAGGTGCAATTCTGAAATTTTTTGCTTTTTCCTGCTCCTCTTAGCATGATAAAGAAGATTCAAAGAGAGTGAGATGCCAGCTCCTTTCATTCAGTCAGTAGTTTCAATCATTTCTGGACGTTTTTCAATGGCAAAAATCATTGAATATTGTAAATGCACAAACAGTAATTTCTCCGCATTGCAAGGTGCAATTCTGAAATTTTTTACTTTTTCCTGCTCCTCTTAGCATGATAAAGAAGATTCAAAGAGAGTGAGATGCCAGATCCTTTCCTTCAGTCAGTAGCTTCAATCATTTCTGGTATATGAATAACATGATGTTTTTCAATGGCAAAAATCAATGAATTTTGTAAATGCACAAACAGTAATTTCTCCGCATTGCAAGGTGCAATTCTGAAATTTTTTGCTTTTTCCTGCTCCTCTTAGCATGATAAAGAAGATTCAAAGAGAGTGAGATGCCAGCTCCTTTCATTCAGTCAGTAGCTTCAATCATTTCTGGACATTTTTCAATGGCAAAAATCAATGAATATTGTAAATGCACAAACAGTAATTTCTCCGCATTGCAAGGTGCAATTCTGAAATTTTTTGCTTTTTCCTGCTCCTCTTAGCATGATAAAGAAGATTCAAAGAGAGTGAGATGCCAGCTCCTTTCATTCAGTCAGTAGCTTCAATCATTTCTGGACGTTTTTCAATGGCAAAAATCAATGAATATTGTAAATGCACAAACAGTAATTTCTCCGCATTGCAAGGTGCAATTCTGAAATTTTTTGCTTTTTCCTGCTCCTCTTAGCATGATAAAGAAGATTCAAAGAGAGTGAGATGCCAGCTCCTTTCATTCAGTCAGTAGCTTCAATCATTTCTGGACGTTTTTCAATGGCAAAAATCAATGAATATTGTAAATGCACAAACTGCAATTTCTCCGCATTGCAAGGTGCAATTCTGAAATTTTTTGCTTTTTCCTGCTCCTCTTAGCATGATAAAGAAGATTCAAAGAGAGTGAGATGCCAGCTCCTTTCATTCAGTCAGTAGCTTCAATCATTTCTGGACGTTTTTCAATGGCAAAAATCAATGAATATTGTAAATGCACAAACAGTAATTTCTCCGTATTGCAAGGTGCAATTCTGAAATTTTTTGCTTTTTCCTGCTCCTCTTAGCATGATAAAGAAGATTCAAAGAGAGTGAGATGCCAGCTCCTTTCATTCAGTCAGTAGCTTCAATCATTTCTGGACGTTTTTCAATGGCAAAAATCAATGAATATTGTAAATGCACAAGCAGTAATTTCTCCGCATTGCAAGGTGCAATTCTGAAATTTTTTGCTTTTTCCTGCTCCTCTTAGCATGATAAAGAAGATTCAAAGAGACTGAGATGCCAGCTCCTTTCATTCAGTCAGTAGCTTCAATCATTTCTGGACGTTTTTCAATGGCAAAAATCAATGAATATTGTAAATGCACAAACAGTAATTTCTCCGCATTGCAAGGTGCAATTCTGAAATTTTTTACTTTTTCCTGCTCCTCTTAGCATGAAAAAGAAGATTCAAAGAGAGTGAGATGCCAGCTCCTTTCATTCAGTCAGTAGCTTCAATCATTTCTGGTATATGAATAACATGATGTTTTTCAATGGCAAAAATCAATGAATATTGTAAATGCACAAACAGTAATTTCTCCGCATTGCAAGGTGCAATTCTGAATTTTTTTGCTTTTTCCTGCTCCTCTTAGCATGATAAAGAAGATTCAAAGAGAGTGAGATGCCAGCTCCTTTCATTCAGTCAGTAGCTTCAATCATTTCTGGACGTTTTTCCATGGCAAAAATCAATGAATATTGTAAATGCACAAACAGTAATTTCTCCGCATTGCAAGGTGCACTTCTGAAATTTTTTGCTTTTTCCTGCTCCTCTTAGCATGATAAAGAAGATTCAAAGAGAGTGAGATGCCAGCTCCTTTCATTCAGTCAGTAGCTTCAATCATTTCTGGTATATGAATAACATGATGTTTTTCAATGGCAAAAATCAATGAATATTGTAAATGCACAAACAGTAATTTCTCCGCATTGCAAGGTGCAATTCTGAAATTTTTTGCTTTTTCCTGCTCCTCTTAGCATGATAAAGAAGATTCAAAGAGAGTGAGATGCCAGCTCCTTTCATTCAGTCAGTAGCTTCAATCATTTCTGGACATTTTTCAATGGCAAAAATCAATGAATATTGTAAATGCACAAACAGTAATTTCTCCGCATTGCAAGGTGCAATTCTGAAATTTTTTGCTTTTTCCTGCTCCTCTTAGCATGATAAAGAAGATTCAAAGAGAGTGAGATGCCAGCTCCTTTCATTCAGTCAGTAGCTTCAAACATTTCTGGTATATGAATAACATGATGTTTTTCAATGGCAAAAATCAATGAATATTGTAAATGCACAAACAGTAATTTCTCCGCATTGCAAGGTGCAATTCTGAAATTTTTTGCTTTTTCCTGCTCCTCTTAGCATGATAAAGAAGATTCAAAGAGAGTGAGATGCCAGCTCCTTTCATTCAGTCAGTAGCTTCAATCATTTCTGGACGTTTTTCAATGGCAAAAATCAATGAATATTGTAAATGCACAAACAGTAATTTCTCCGCATTGCAAGGTGCAATTCTGAAATTTTTTGCTTTTTCCTGCTCCTCTTAGCATGATAAAGAAGATTCAAAGAGAGTGAGATGCCAGCTCCTTTCATTCAGTCAGTAGCTACAATCATTTCTGGACGTTTTTCAATGGCAAAAATCAATGAATATTGTAAATGCACAAACTGCAATTTCTCCGCATTGCAAGGTGCAATTCTGAAATTTTTTGCTTTTTCCTGCTCCTCTTAGCATGATAAAGAAGATTCAAAGAGAGTGAGATGCCAGCTCCTTTCATTCAGTCAGTAGCTTCAATCATTTCTGGTATATGAATAACATGATGTTTTTCAATGGCAAAAATCAATGAATATTGTAAATGCACAAACAGTAATTTCTCCGCATTGCAAGGTGCAATTCTGAAATTTTTTGCTTTTTCCTGCTCCTCTTAGCATGATAAAGAAGATTCAAAGAGAGTGAGATGCCAGCTCCTTTCATTCAGTCAGTAGCTTCAATCATTTCTGGACGTTTTTCAATGGCAAAAATCATTGAATATTGTAAATGCACAAACAGTAATTTCTCCGCATTGCAAGGTGCAATTCTGAAATTTTTTACTTTTTCCTGTTCCTCTTAGCATGATAAAGAAGATTCAAAGAGAGTGAGATGCCAGCTCCTTTCATTCAGTCAGTAGCTTCAATCATTTCTGGTATATGAATAACATGATGTTTTTCAATCGCAAAAATCAATGAATATTGTAAATGCACAAACAGTAATTTCTCCGCATTGCAAGGTGCAATTCTGAAATGTTTTGCTTTTTCCTGCTCCTCTTAGCATGATAAAGAAGATTCAAAGAGAGTGAGATGCCAGCTCCTTTCATTCAGTCAGTAGCTTCAATCATTTCTGGACGTTTTTCAATGGCAAAAATCAATGAATATTGTAAATGCACAAACAGTAATTTCTCCGCATTGCAAGGTGCAATTCTGAAATTTTTTGCTTTTTCCTGCTCCTCTTAGCATGACAAAGAAGATTCAAAGAGAGTGAGATGCCAGATCCTTTCCTTCAGTCAGTAGCTTCAATCATTTCTGGTATATGAATAACATGATGTTTTTCAATGGCAAAAATCAATGAATTTTGTAAATGCACAAACAGTAATTTCTCCGCATTGCAAGGCGCAATTCTGAAATTTTTTGCTTTTTCCTGCTCCTCTTAGCATGATAAAGAAGATTCAAAGAGAGTGAGATGCCAGCTCCTTTCATTCAGTCAGTAGCTTCAATCATTTCTGGACATTTTTCAATGGCAAAAATCAATGAATATTGTAAATGCACAAACAGTAATTTCTCCGCATTGCAAGGTGCAATTCTGAAATTTTTTGCTTTTTCCTGCTCCTCTTAGCATGATAAAGAAGATTCAAAGAGAGTGAGATGCCAGCTCCTTTCATTCAGTCAGTAGCTTCAATCATTTCTGGACGTTTTTCAATGGCAAAAATCAATGAATATTGTAAATGCACAAACAGTAATTTCTCCGCATTGCAAGGTGCAATTCTGAAATTTTTTGCTTTTTCCTGCTCCTCTTAGCATGATAAAGAAGATTCAAAGAGAGTGAGATGCCAGCTCCTTTCATTCAGTCAGTAGCTTCAATCATTTCTGGACGTTTTTCAATGGCAAAAATCATTGAATATTGTAAATGCACAAACAGTAATTTCTCCGCATTGCAAGGTGCAATTCTGAAATTTTTTACTTTTTCCTGCTCCTCTTAGCATGATAAAGAAGATTCAAAGAGAGTGAGATGCCAGCTCCTTTCATTCAGTCAGTAGCTTCAATCATTTCTGGTATATGAATAACATGATGTTTTTCAATCGCAAAAATCAATGAATATTGTAAATGCACAAACAGTAATTTCTCCGCATTGCAAGGTGCAATTCTGAAATGTTTTGCTTTTTCCTGCTCCTCTTAGCATGATAAAGAAGATTCAAAGAGAGTGAGATGCCAGCTCCTTTCATTCAGTCAGTAGCTTCAATCATTTCTGGACGTTTTTCAATGGCAAAAATCAATGAATATTGTAAATGCACAAACAGTAATTTCTCCGCATTGCAAGGTGCAATTCTGAAATTTTTTGCTTTTTCCTGCTCCTCTTAGCATGACAAAGAAGATTCAAAGAGAGTGAGATGCCAGATCCTTTCCTTCAGTCAGTAGCTTCAATCATTTCTGGTATATGAATAACATGATGTTTTTCAATGGCAAAAATCAATGAATTTTGTAAATGCACAAACAGTAATTTCTCCGCATTGCAAGGCGCAATTCTGAAATTTTTTGCTTTTTCCTGCTCCTCTTAGCATGATAAAGAAGATTCAAAGAGAGTGAGATGCCAGCTCCTTTCATTCAGTCAGTAGCTTCAATCATTTCTGGACATTTTTCAATGGCAAAAATCAATGAATATTGTAAATGCACAAACAGTAATTTCTCCGCATTGCAAGGTGCAATTCTGAAATTTTTTGCTTTTTCCTGCTCCTCTTAGCATGATAAAGAAGATTCAAAGAGAGTGAGATGCCAGCTCCTTTCATTCAGTCAGTAGCTTCAATCATTTCTGGACGTTTTTCAATGGCAAAAATCAATGAATATTGTAAATGCACAAACAGTAATTTCTCCGCATTGCAAGGTGCAATTCTGAAATTTTTTGCTTTTTCCTGCTCCTCTTAGCATGATAAAGAAGATTCAAAGAGAGTGAGATGCCAGCTCCTTTCATTCAGTCAGTAGCTTCAATCATTTCTGGACGTTTTTCAATGGCAAAAATCAATGAATATTGTAAATGCACAAACTGCAATTTCTCCGCATTGCAAGGTGCAATTCTGAAATTTTTTGCTTTTTCCTGCTCCTCTTAGCATGATAAAGAAGATTCAAAGAGAGTGAGATGCCAGCTCCTTTCATTCAGTCAGTAGCTTCAATCATTTCTGGTATATGAATAACATGATGTTTTTCAATGGCAAAAATCAATGAATATTGTAAATGCACAAACAGTAATTTCTCCGCATTGCAAGGTGCAATTCTGAAATTTTTTGCTTTTTCCTGCTCCTCTTAGCATGATAAAGAAGATTCAAAGAGAGTGAGATGCCAGCTCCTTTCATTCAGTCAGTAGCTGCAATCATTTCTGGACGTTTTTCAATGGCAAAAATCAATGAATATTGTAAATGCACAAACTGCAATTTCTCCGCATTGCAAGGTGCAATTCTGAAATTTTTTGCTTTTTCCTGCTCCTCTTAGCATGATAAAGAAGATTCAAAGAGAGTGAGATGCCAGCTCCTTTCATTCAGTCAGTAGCTTCAATCATTTCTGGTATATGAATAACATGATGTTTTTCAATAGCAAAAATCAATGAATATTGTAAATGCACAAACAGTAATTTCTCCGCATTGCAAGGTGCAATTCTGAAATTTTTGGCTTTTTCCTGCTCCTCTTAGCATGATAAAGAAGATTCAAAGAGAGTGAGATGCCAGCTCCTTTCATTCAGTCAGTAGCTTCAATCATTTCTGGACGTTTTTCAATGGCAAAAATCAATGAATATTGTAAATGCACAAACAGTAATTTCTCCGCATTGCAAGGTGCAATTCTGAAATTTTTTGCTTTTTCCTGCTCCTCTTAGCATGATAAACAAGATTCAAAGAGAGTGAGATGCCAGCTCCTTTCATTCAGTCAGTAGCTTCAATCATTTCTGGACGTTTTTCAATGGCAAAAATCATTGAATATTGTAAATGCACAAACAGTAATTTCTCCGCATTGCAAGGTGCAATTCTGAAATTTTTTACTTTTTCCTGCTCCTCTTAGCATGATAAAGAAGATTCAAAGAGAATGAGATGCCAGCTCCTTTCATTCAGTCAGTAGCTTCAATCATTTCTGGTATAGGAATAACATGATGTTTTTCAATCGCAAAAATCAATGAATATTGTAAATGCACAAACAGTAATTTCTCCGCATTGCAAGGAGCAATTCTGAAATTTTTTGCTTTTTCCTGCTCCTCTTAGCATGATAAAGAAGATTCAAAGAGAGTGAGATGCCAGCTCCTTTCATTCAGTCAGTAGCTTCAATCATTTCTGGACGTTTTTCAATGGCAAAAATCAATGAATATTGTAAATGCACAAACAGTAATTTCTCCGCATTGCAAGGTGCAATTCTGAAATTTTTTGCTTTTTCCTGCTCCTCTTAGCATGATAAAGAAGATTCAAAGAGAGTGAGATGCCAGCTCCTTTCCTTCAGTCAGTAGCTTCAATCATTTCTGGTATATGAATAACATGATGTTTTTCAATGGCAAAAATCAATGAATTTTGTAAATGCACAAACAGTAATTTCTCCGCATTGCAAGGCGCAATTCTGAAATTTTTTGCTTTTTCCTGCTCCTCTTAGCATGATAAAGAAGATTCAAAGAGAGTGAGATGCCAGCTCCTTTCATTCAGTCAGTAGCTTCAATCATTTCTGGACATTTTTCAATGGCAAAAATCAATGAATATTGTAAATGCACAAACAGTAATTTCTCCGCATTGCAAGGTGCAATTCTGAAATTTTTTGCTTTTTCCTGCTCCTCTTAGCATGATAAAGAAGATTCAAAGAGAGTGAGATGCCAGCTCCTTTCATTCAGTCAGTAGCTTCAATCATTTCTGGACGTTTTTCAATGGCAAAAATCAATGAATATTGTAAATGCACAAACAGTAATTTCTCCGCATTGCAAGGTGCAATTCTGAAATTTTTTGCTTTTTCCTGCTCCTCTTAGCATGATAAAGAAGATTCAAAGAGAGTGAGGTGCCAGCTCCTTTCATTCAGTCAGGAGCTTCAAACATTTCTGGTATATGAATAACATGTTTTTCAATGGCAAAAATCAATGAATATTGTAAATGCACAAACAGTAATTTCTCCGCATTGCAAGGTGCAATTCTGAAATTTTTTGCTTTTTCCTGCTCCTCTTAGCATGATAAAGAAGATTCAAAGAGAGTGAGATGCCAGCTCCTTTCATTCAGTCAGTAGCTTCAATCATTTCTGGACGTTTTTCAATGGCAAAAATCAATGAATATTGTAAATGCACAAACTGTAATTTCTCCGCATTGCAAGGTGCAATTCTGAAATTTTTTGCTTTTTCCTGCTCCTCTTAGCATGATAAAGAAGATTCAAAGAGAGTGAGATGCCAGCTCCTTTCATTCAGTCAGTAGCTTCAATCATTTCTGGACGTTTTTCAATGGCAAAAATCAACGAATATTGTAAATGCACAAACAGTAATTTCTCCGCATTGCAAGGTGCAATTCTGAAATTTTTTGCTTTTTCCTGCTCCTCTTAGCATGATAAAGAAGATTCAAAGAGAGTGAGATGCCAGCTCCTTTCATTCAGTCAGTAGCTTCAATCATTTCTGGACGTTTTTCAATGGCAAAAATCAATGAATATTGTAAATGCACAAACTGTAATTTCTCCGCATTGCAAGGTGCAATTCTGAAATTTTTTGCTTTTTCCTGCTCCTCTTAGCATGATAAAGAAGACTCAAAGAGAGTGAGATGCCAGCTCCATTCATTGAGTCAGTAGCTTCAATCATTTCTGGACGTTTTTCAATGGCAAAAATCAATGAATATTGTAAATGCACAAACAGTAATTTCTCCGCATTGCAAGGTGCAATTCTGAAATTTTTTGCTTTTTCCTGCTCCTCTTAGAATGATAAAGAAGATTCAAAGAGAGTGAGATGCCAGCTCCTTTCATTCAGTCAGTACCTTCAATCATTTCTGGACGTTTTTCAATGGCAAAAATCAATGAATATTGTAAATGCACAAACAGTAATTTCTCCGCATTGCAAGGTGCAATTCTGAAATTTTTTGCTTTTTCCTGCTCCTCTTAGCATGATAAAGAAGATTCAAAGAGAGTGAGATGCCAGTTCCTTTCATTCAGTCAGTAGCTTCAAACATTTCTGGTATATGAATAACATGATGTTTTTCAATGGCAAAAATCAATGAATATTGTAAATGCACAAACAGTAATTTCTCCGCTTTGCAAGGTGCAAGTCTGAAATTTTTTGCTTTTTCCTGCTCCTCTTAGCATGATAAAGAAGATTCAAAGAGAGTGAGATGCCAGCTCCTTTCATTCAGTCAGTAGCTTCAAACATTTCTGGTATATGAATAACATGATGTTTTTCAATGGCAAAAATCAATGAATATTGTAAATGCACAAACAGTAATTTCTCCGCATTGCAAGGTGCAAGTCTGAAATTTTTTGCTTTTTCCTGCTCCTCTTAGCATGATAAAGAAGATTCAAAGAGAGTGAGATGCCAGCTACTTTCATTCAGTCAGTAGCTTCAATCATTTCTGGACGTTTTTCAATGGTAAAAATCAATGAATATTGTAAATGCACAAACAGTAATTTCTCCACATTGCAAGGTGCAATTCTGAAATTTTTTGCTTTATCCTGCTCCTCTTAGCATGATAAAGAAGATTCAAAGAGATTGAGATGCCAGCTCCTTTCATTCAGTCAGTAGCTTCAAACATTTCTGGTATATGAATAACATGATGTTTTTCAATGGCAAAAATCAATGAATATTGTAAATGCACAAACAGTAATTTCTCCGCATTGCAAGGTGCAATTCTGAAATTTTTTGCTTTTTCCTGCTCCTCTTAGCATGATAAAGAAGATTCAAAGAGAGTGAGATGCCAGCTCCTTTCATTCAGTCAGTAGCTTCAAACATTTCTGGTATATGAATAACATGATGTTTTTCAATGGCAAAAATCAATGAATATTGTAAATGCACAAACAGTAATTTCTCCGCATTGCAAGGTGCAAGTCTGAAATTTTTTGCTTTTTCCTGCTCCTCTTAGCATGATAAAGAAGATTCAAAGAGAGTGAGATGCCAGCTACTTTCATTCAGTCAGTAGCTTCAATCATTTCTGGACGTTATTCAATGGTAAAAATCAATGAATATTGTAAATGCACAAACAGTAATTTCTCCACATTGCAAGGTGCAATTCTGAAATTTTTTGCTTTTTCCTGCTCCTCTTAGCATGATAAAGAAGATTCAAAGAGAGTGAGATGCCAGCTCCTTTCATTCAGTCAGTAGCTTCAAACATTTCTGGTATATGAATAACATGATGTTTTTCAATGGCAAAAATCAATGAATATTGTAAATGCACAAACAGTAATTTCTCCGCATTGCAAGGTGCAATTCTGAAATTTTTTGCTTTTTCCTGCTCCTCTTAGCATGATAAAGAAGATTCAAAGAGAGTGAGATGCCAGCTCCTTTCATTCAGTCAGTAGCTTCAATCATTTCTGGATGTTTTTCAATGGCAAAAATCAATGAATATTGTAAATGCACAAACTGTAATTTCTCCGCATTGCAAGGTGCAATTCTGAAATTTTTTGCTTTTTCCTGCTCCTCTTAGCATGATAAAGAAGATTCAAAGAGAGTGAGATGCCAGCTCCTTTCATTCAGTCAGTAGCTTCAATCATTTCTGGACGTTTTTCAATGGCAAAAATCAATGAATATTGTAAATGCACAAACAGTAATTTCTCCGCATTGCAAGGTGCAATTCTGAAATTTTTTGCTTTTTCCTGCTCCTCTTAGCATGATAAAGAAGATTCAAAGAGAGTGAGATGCCAGCTCCTTTCATTCAGTCAGTACCTTCAATCATTTCTGGACGTTTTTCAATGGCAAAAATCAATGAATATTGTAAATGCACAAACAGTAATTTTTCCGCATTGCAAGGTGCAATTCTGAAATTTTTTGCTTTTTCCCGCTCCTCTTAGCATGATAAAGAAGATTCAAAGAGAGTGAGGTGCCAGCTCCTTTCATTCAGTCAGTAGCTTCAAACATTTCTGGTATATGAATAACATGTTTTTCAAAGGCAAAAATCAATGAATATTGTAAATGCACAAACAGTAATTTCTCCGCATTGCAAGGTGCAATTCTGAAATTTTTTGCTTTTTCCTGCTCCTCTTAGCATGATAAAGAAGATTCAAAGAGAGTGAGATGCCAGCTCCTTTCATTCAGTCAGTAGCTTCAATCATTTCTGGACGTTTTTCAATGGCAAAAATCAATGAATATTGTAAATGCACAAACAGTAATTTCTCCGCATTGCAAGGTGCAATTCTGAAATTTTTTGCTTTTTCCTGCTCCTCTTAGCATGATAAAGAAGTTTCAAAGAGAGTGAGATGCCAGCTCCTTTCATTCAGTCAGTAGCTTCAATCATTTCTGGACGTTTTTCAATGGCAAAAATCAATGAATATTGTAAATGCACAAACAGTAATTTCTCCGCATTGCAAGGTGCAATTCTGAAATTTTTTGCTTTTTCCTGCTCCTCTTAGCACGATAAAGAAGATTCAAAGAGAGTGAGATGCCAGCTCCTTTCATTCAGTCAGTAGCTTCAAACATTTCTGGTATATGAATAACATGATGTTTATCAATGGCAAAAATCAATGAATATTGTAAATGCACAAACAGTAATTTCTCCGCATTGCAAGGTGCAAGTCTGAAATTTTTTGCTTTTTCCTGCTCCTCTTAGCATGATAAAGAAGATTCAAAGAGAGTGAGATGCCAGCTACTTTCATTCAGTCAGTAGCTTCAATCATTTCTGGACGTTTTTCAATGGTAAAAATCAATGAATATTGTAAATGCACAAACAGTAATTTCTCCACATTGCAAGGTGCAATTCTAAAATTTTTTGCTTTTTCCTGCTCCTCTTAGCATGATAAAGAAGATTCAAAGAGAGTGAGATGCCAGCTCCTTTCATTCAGTCAGTAGCTTCAAACATTTCTGGTATATGAATAACATGATGTTTTTCAATGGCAAAAATCAATGAATATTGTAAATGCACAAACAGTAATTTCTCCGCATTGCAAGGTGCAATTCTGAAATTTTTTGCTTTTTCCTGCTCCTCTTAGCATGATTCAAAGAGAGTGAGATGCCAGCTCCTTTCATTCAGTCAGTAGCTTCAATCATTTCTGGACATTTTTCAATGGCAAAAATCAATGAATATTGTAAATGCACAAACAGTAATTTCTCCGCATTGCAAGGTGCAATTCTGAAATTTTTTGCTTTTTCCTGCTCCTCTTAGCATGATAAAGAAGATTCAAAGAGAGTGAGATGTCAGCTCCTTTCATTCAGTCAGTAGCTTCAAACATTTCTGGTATATGAATAACATGATGTTTTTCAATGGCAAAAATCAATGAATATTGTAAATGCACAAACAGTAATTTCTCCGCATTGCAAGGTGCAATTCTGAAATTTTTTGCTTTTTCCTGCTCCTCTTAGCATGATAAAGAAGATTCAAAGAGAGTGAGATGCCAGCTCCTTTCATTCAGTCAGTAGCTTCAAACATTTCTGGTATATGAATAACATGATGTTTTTCAATGGCAAAAATCAATGAATATTGTAAATGCACAAATAGTAATTTCTCCGCATTGCAAGGTGCAAGTCTGAAATTTTTTGCTTTTTCCTGCTCCTCTTAGCATGATAAAGAAGATTCAAAGAGAGTGAGATGCCAGCTACTTTCATTCAGTCAGTAGCTTCAATCATTTCTGGACATTTTTCAATGGTAAAAATCAATGAATATTGTAAATGCACAAACAGTAATTTCTCCACATTGCAAGGTGCAATTCTGAAATTTTTTGCTTTTTCCTGCTCCTCTTAGCATGATAAAGAAGATTCAAAGAGATTGAGATGCCAGCTCCTTTCATTCAGTCAGTAGCTTCAAACATTTCTTGTATATGAATAACATGATGTTTTTCAATGGCAAAAATCAATGAATATTGTAAATGCACAAACAGTAATTTCTCCGCATTGCAAGGTGCAATTCTGAAATTTTTTGCTTTTTCCTGCTCCTCTTAGCATGATAAAGAAGATTCAAAGAGAGTGAGATGCCAGCTCCTTTCATTCAGTCAGTAGCTTCAAACATTTCTGGTATATGAATAACATGATGTTTTTCAATGGCAAAAATCAATGAATATTGTAAATGCACAAACAGTAATTTCTCCGCATTGCAAGGTGCAAGTCTGAAATTTTTTGCTTTTTCCTGCTCCTCTTAGCATGATAAAGAAAATTCAAAGAGAGTGAGATGCCAGCTACTTTCATTCAGTCAGTAGCTTCAATCATTTCTGGACGTTTTTCAATGGTAAAAATCAATGAATATTGTAAATGCACAAACAGTAATTTCTCCACATTGCAAGGTGCAATTCTGAAATTTTTTGCTTTTTCCTGCTCCTCTTAGCATGATAATGAAGATTCAAAGAGAGTGAGATGCCAGCTCCTTTCATTCAGTCAGTAGCTTCAAACATTTCTGGTATATAAATAACATGATGTTTTTCAATGGCAAAAATCAATGAATATTGTAAATGCACAAACAGTAATTTCTCCGCATTGCAAGGTGCAATTCTGAAATTTTTTGCTTTTTCCTGTTCCTCTTAGCATGATAAAGAAGATTCAAAGAGAGTGAGATGCCAGCTCCTTTCATTCAGTCAGTAGCTTCAATCATTTCTGGACGTTTCTCAATGGCAAAAATCAATGAATATTGTAAATGCACAAACTGTAATTTCTCCGCATTGCAAGGTGCAATTCTGAAATTTTTTGCTTTTTCCTGCTCCTCTTTGCATGATAAAGAAGATTCAAAGAGAGTGAGATGCCAGCTCCTTTCATTCAGTCAGTAGCTTCAATCATTTCTGGACGTTTTTCAATGGCAAAAATCAATGAATATTGTAAATGCACAAACAGTAATTTCTCCGCATTGCAAGGTGCAATTCTGAAATTTTTTGCTTTTTCCTGCTCCTCTTAGCATGATAAAGAAGATTCAAAGAGAGTGAGATGCCAGCTCCTTTCATTCAGTCAGTAGCTTCAAACATTTCTGGTATATGAATAACATGATGTTTTTCAATGGCAAAAATCAATGAATATTGTAAATGCACAAACAGTAATTTCTCCGCATTGCAAGGTGCAATTCTGAAATTTCTTGCTTTTTCCTGCTCCTCTTAGCATGATAAAGAAGATTCAAAGAGAGTGAGATGCCAGCTCCTTTCATTCAGTCAGTAGCTTCAATCATTTCTGGTATATGAATAACATGATGTTTTTCAATGGCAAAAATCAATGAATATTGTAAATGCACAAACAGTAATTTCTCCGCATTGCAAGGTGCAATTCTGAAATTTTTTGCTTTTTCCTGCTCCTCTTAGCATGATAAAGAAGATTCAAAGAGAGTGAGATGCCAGCTCCTTTCATTCAGTCAGTAGCTTCAATCATTTCTGGACTTTTTTCAACGGCAAAAATCAATGAATATTGTAAATGCACAAACAGTAATTTCTCCGCATTGCAAGGTGCAATTCTGAAATTTTTTGCTTTTTCCTGCTCCTCTTAGCATGATAAAGAAGATTCAAAGAGAGTGAGATGCCAGCTCCTTTCATTCAGTCAGTAGCTTCAATCATTTCTGGACGTTTTTCAATGGCAAAAATCAATGAATATTGTAAATGCACAAACAGTAATTTCTCCGCATTGCGAGGTGCAATTCTGAAATTTTTTGCTTTTTCCTGCTCCTCTTAGCATGATAAAGAAGATTCAAAGAGAGTGAGATGCCAGCTCCTTTCATTCAGTCAGTAGCTTCAATCATTTCTGGTATGTGAATAACATGATGTTTTTCAATGGCAAAAATCAATGAATATTGTAAATGCACAAACAGTAATTTCTCCGCATTGCAAGGTGCAATTCTGAAATGTTTTGCTTTTTCCTGCTCCTCTTAGCATGATAAAGAAGATTCAAAGAGAGTGAGATGCCAGCTCCTTTCATTCAGTCAGTAGCTTCAATCATTTCTGGTATATGAATAACATGATGTTTTTCAATGGCAAAAATCAATGAATATTGTAAATGCACAAACAGTAATTTATTCGCATTGCAAGGTGCAATTCTGAAATTTTTTGGTTTTTCCTGCTCCTCTTAGCATGATAAAGAAGATTCAAAGAGAGTGAGATGCCAGCTCCTTTCATTCAGTCAGTAGCTTCAAACATTTCTGGTATATGAATAACATGATGTTTTTCAATGGCAAAAATCAATGAATATTGTAAATGCACAAACAGTAATTTCTCCGCATTGCAAGGTGCAATTCTGAAATTTTTTGCCTTTTCCTGCTCCTCTTAGCATGATAAAGAAGATTCAAAGAGAGTGAGATGCCAGCTCCTTTCATTCAGACAGTAGCTTCAATCATTTCTGGACGTTTTTCAATGGCAAAAATCAATGAATATTGTAAATGCACAAACAGTAATTTCTCCGCATTGCAAGGTGCAATTCTGAAATTTTTTGCTTTTTCCTGCTCCTCTTAGCATGATAAAGAAGATTCAAAGAGAGTGAGATTCCAGCTCCTTTCATTCAGTCAGTAGCTTCAAACATTTCTGGTATATGAATAACATGATGTTTTTCAATGGCAAAAATCAATGAATATTGTAAATGCACAAACAGTAATTTCTCCGCATTGCAAGGTGCAATTCTGAAATTTTTTGCTTTTTCCTGCTCCTCTTAGCATGATAAAGAAGATTCAAAGAGAGTGAGATGCCAGCTCCTTTCATTCAGTCAGTAGCTTCAATCATTTCTGGACGTTTTTCAATGGCAAAAATCAATGAATATTGTAAATGCACAAACAGTAATTTCTCCGCATTGCAAGGTGCAATTCTGAAATTTTTTGCTTTTTCCTGCTCCTCTTAGCATGATAAAGAAGATTCAAAGAGAGTGAGATGCCAGCTCCTTTCATTCAGTCAGTAGCTTCAATCATTTCTGGTATATGAATAACATGATGTTTTTCAATGGCAAAAATCAATGAATATTGTAAATGCACAAACAGTAATTTCTCCGCATTGCAAGGTGCAATTCTGAAATTTTTTGCTTTTTCCTGCTCCTCTTAGCATGATAAAGAAGATTCAAAGAGAGTGAGATGCCAGCTCCTTTCATTCAGTCAGTAGCTTCAATCATTTCTGGACGTTTTTCAATGGCAAAAATCAATGAATATTGTAAATGCACAAACAGTAATTTCTCCGCATTGCAAGGTGCAATTCTGAAATTTTTTGCTTTTTCCTGCTCCTCTTAGCATGATAAAGAAGATTCAAAGAGAGTGACATGCCAGCTCCTTTCATTCAGTCAGTAGCTTCAAACATTTCTGGTATATGAATAACATGATGTTTTTCAATGGCAAAAATCAATGAATATTGTAAATGCACAAACAGTAATTTCTCCGCATTGCAAGGTGCAATTCTGAAATTTTTTGCTTTTTCCTGCTCCTCTTAGCATGATAAAGAAGATTCAAAGAGAGTGAGATGCCAGCTCCTTTCATTCAGTCAGTAGCTTCAATCATTTCTGGACGTTTTTCAATGGCAAAAATCAATGAATATTGTAAATGCACAAACAGTAATTTCTCCGCATTGCAAGGTGCAATTCTGAAATTTTTTGCTTTTTCCTGCTCCTCTTAGCATGATAAAGAAGATTCAAAGAGAGTGAGATGCCAGCTCCTTTCATTCACTCAGTAGCTTCAATCATTTTTGGTATATGAATAACATGATGTTTTTCAATGGCAAAAATCAATGAATATTGTAAATGCACAAACAGTAATTTCTCCGCATTGCAAGGTGCAATTCTGAAATTTTTTGCTTTTTCCTGCTCCTCTTAGCATGATAAAGAAGATTCAAAGAGAGTGAGATGCCAGCTCCTTTCATTCAGTCAGTAGCTTCAATCATTTCTGGACGTTTTTCAACGGCAAAAATCAATGAATATTGTAAATGCACAAACAGTAATTTCTCCGCATTGCAAGGTGCAATTCTGAAATTTTTTGCTTTTTCCTGCTCCTCTTAGCATGATAAAGAAGATTCAAAGAGAGTGAGATGCCAGCTCCTTTCATTCAGTCGGTAGGTTCAATCATTTCTGGACGTTTTTCAATGGCAAAAATCAATGAATATTGTAAATGCACAAACAGTAATTTCTCCGCATTGCAAGGTGCAATTCTGAAATTTTTTGCTTTTTCCTGCTCCTCTTAGCATGATAAAGAAGATTCAAAGAGAGTGAGATGCCAGCTCCTTTCATTCAGTCAGTAGCTTCAATCATTTCTGGACGTTTTTCAATGGCAAAAATCAATGAATATTGTAAATGCACAAACAGTAATTTCTCCGCATTGCAAGGTGCAATTCTGAAATTTTTTGCTTTTTCCTGCTCCTCTTAGCATGATAAAGAAGATTCAAAGAGAGTGAGATGCCAGCTCCTTTCATTCAGTCAGTAGCTTCAAACATTTCTGGTATATGAATAACATGATGTTTTTCAATGGCAAAAATCAATGAATTTTGTAAATGCACAAACAGCAATTTCTCCGCATTGCAAGGTGCAATTCTGAAATTTTTTGCTTTTTCCTGCTCCTCTTAGCATGATAAAGAAGATTCAAAGAGAGTGAGATGCCAGCTCCTTTCATTCAGTCAGTAGCTTCAATCATTTCTGGACGTTTTTCAATGGCAAAAATCAATGAATATTGTAAATGCACAAACAGTAATTTCTCCGCATTGCGAGGTGCAATTCTGAAATTTTTTGCTTTTTCCTGCTCCTCTTAGCATGATAAAGAAGATTCAAAGAGAGTGAGATGCCAGCTCCTTTCATTCAGTCAGTAGCTTCAATCATTTCTGGTATGTGAATAACATGATGTTTTTCAATGGCAAAAATCAATGAATATTGTAAATGCACAAACAGTAATTTCTCCGCATTGCAAGGTGCAATTCTGAAATGTTTTGCTTTTTCCTGCTCCTCTTAGCATGATAAAGAAGATTCAAAGAGAGTGAGATGCCAGCTCCTTTCATTCAGTCAGTAGCTTCAATCATTTCTGGTATATGAATAACATGATGTTTTTCAATGGCAAAAATCAATGAATATTGTAAATGCACAAACAGTAATTTATTCGCATTGCAAGGTGCAATTCTGAAATTTTTTGGTTTTTCCTGCTCCTCTTAGCATGATAAAGAAGATTCAAAGAGAGTGAGATGCCAGCTCCTTTCATTCAGTCAGTAGCTTCAAACATTTCTGGTATATGAATAACATGATGTTTTTCAATGGCAAAAATCAATGAATATTGTAAATGCACAAACAGTAATTTCTCCGCATTGCAAGGTGCAATTCTGAAATTTTTTGCCTTTTCCTGCTCCTCTTAGCATGATAAAGAAGATTCAAAGAGAGTGAGATGCCAGCTCCTTTCATTCAGTCAGTAGCTTCAATCATTTCTGGACGTTTTTCAATGGCAAAAATCAATGAATATTGTAAATGCACAAACAGTAATTTCTCCGCATTGCAAGGTGCAATTCTGAAATTTTTTGCTTTTTCCTGCTCCTCTTAGCATGATAAAGAAGATTCAAAGAGAGTGAGATGCCAGCTCCTTTCATTCAGTCAGTAGCTTCAATCATTTCTGGTATATGAATAACATGATGTTTTTCAATGGCAAAAATCAATGAATATTGTAAATGCACAAACAGTAATTTCTCCGCATTGCAAGGTGCAATTCTGAAATTTTTTGCTTTTTCCTGCTCCTCTTAGCATGATAAAGAAGATTCAAAGAGAGTGAGATGCCAGCTCCTTTCATTCAGTCAGTAGCTTCAATCATTTCTGGACGTTTTTCAATGGCAAAAATCAATGAATATTGTAAATGCACAAACAGTAATTTCTCCGCATTGCAAGGTGCAATTCTGAAATTTTTTGCTTTTTCCTGCTCCTCTTAGCATGATAAAGAAGATTCAAAGAGAGTGACATGCCAGCTCCTTTCATTCAGTCAGTAGCTTCAAACATTTCTGGTATATGAATAACATGATGTTTTTCAATGGCAAAAATCAATGAATATTGTAAATGCACAAACAGTAATTTCTCCGCATTGCAAGGTGCAATTTTGAAATTTTTTGCTTTTTCCTGCTCCTCTTAGCATGATAAAGAAGATTCAAAGAGAGTGAGATGCCAGCTCCTTTCATTCAGTCAGTAGCTTCAATCATTTCTGGACGTTTTTCAATGGCAAAAATCAATGAATATTGTAAATGCACAAACAGTAATTTCTCCGCATTGCAAGGTGCAATTCTGAAATTTTTTGCTTTTTCCTGCTCCTCTTAGCATGATAAAGAAGATTCAAAGAGAGTGAGATGCCAGCTCCTTTCATTCACTCAGTAGCTTCAATCATTTTTGGTATATGAATAACATGATGTTTTTCAATGGCAAAAATCAATGAATATTGTAAATGCACCAACAGTAATTTCTCCGCATTGCAAGGTGCAATTCTGAAATTTTTTGCTTTTTCCTGCTCCTCTTAGCATGATAAAGAAGATTCAAAGAGAGTGAGATGCCAGCTCCTTTCATTCAGTCAGTAGCTTCAATCATTTCTGGACGTTTTTCAACGGCAAAAATCAATGAATATTGTAAATGCACAAACAGTAATTTCTCCGCATTGCAAGGTGCAATTCTGAAATTTTTTGCTTTTTCCTGCTCCTCTTAGCATGATAAAGAAGATTCAAAGAGAGTGAGATGCCAGCTCCTTTCATTCAGTCGGTAAGTTCAATCATTTCTGGACGTTTTTCAATGGCAAAAATCAATGAATATTGTAAATGCACAAACAGTAATTTCTCC
The DNA here is from genome assembly GCF_046119375.1 of Phyllobates terribilis. Taxonomy (NCBI): domain Eukaryota; kingdom Metazoa; phylum Chordata; class Amphibia; order Anura; family Dendrobatidae; genus Phyllobates; species Phyllobates terribilis. Next base: position 266,230 of record NW_027364175.1, read on the forward strand.
GCATTGCAAGGTGCAATTCTGAAATTTTTTGCTTTTTCCTGCTCCTCTTAGCATGATAAAGAAGATTCAAAGAGAGTGAGATGCCAGCTCCTTTCATTCACTCAGTAGCTTCAATCATTTTTGGTATATGAATAACATGATGTTTTTCAATGGCAAAAATCAATGAATATTGTAAATGCACAAACAGTAATTTCTCCGCATTGCAAGGTGCAATTCTGAAATTTTTTGCTTTTTCCTGCTCCTCTTAGCATGATAAAGAAGATTCAAAGAGAGTGAGATGCCAGCTCCTTTCATTCAGTCAGTAGCTTCAATCATTTCTGGACGTTTTTCAACGGCAAAAATCAATGAATATTGTAAATGCACAAACAGTAATTTCTCCGCATTGCAAGGTGCAATTCTGAAATTTTTTGCTTTTTCCTGCTCCTCTTAGCATGATAAAGAAGATTCAAAGAGAGTGAGATGCCAGCTCCTTTCATTCAGTCGGTAGGTTCAATCATTTCTGGACGTTTTTCAATGGCAAAAATCAATGAATATTGTAAATGCACAAACAGTAATTTCTCCGCATTGCAAGGTGCAATTCTGAAATTTTTTGCTTTTTCCTGCTCCTCTTAGCATGATAAAAAAGATTCAAAGAGAGTGAGATGCCAGCTCCTTTCATTCAGTCAGTAGCTTCAATCATTTCTGGACGTTTTTCAATGGCAAAAATCAATGAATATTGTAAATGCACAAACAGTAATTTCTCCGCATTGCAAGGTGCAATTCTGAAATTTTTTGCTTTTTCCTGCTCCTCTTAGCATGATAAAGAAGATTCAAAGAGAGTGAGATGCCAGCTCCTTTCATTCAGTCAGTAGCTTCAAACATTTCTGGTATATGAATAACATGATGTTTTTCAATGGCAAAAATCAATGAATTTTGTAAATGCACAAACAGCAATTTCTCCGCATTGCAAGGTGCAATTCTGAAATTTTTTGCTTTTTCCTGCTCCTCTTAGCATGATAAAGAAGATTCAAAGAGAGTGAGATGCCAGCTCCTTTCATTCAGTCAGTAGCTTCAATCATTTCTGGACGTTTTTCAATGGCAAAAATCAATGAATATTGTAAATGCACAAACAGTAATTTCTCCGCATTGCGAGGTGCAATTCTGAAATTTTTTGCTTTTTCCTGCTCCTCTTTGCATGATAAAGAAGATTCAAAGAGAGTGAGATGCCAGCTCCTTTCATTCAGTCAGTAGCTTCAATCATTTCTGGTATGTGAATAACATGATGTTTTTCAATGGCAAAAATCAATGAATATTGTAAATGCACAAACAGTAATTTCTCCGCATTGCAAGGTGCAATTCTGAAATGTTTTGCTTTTTCCTGCTCCTCTTAGCATGATAAAGAAGATTCAAAGAGAGTGAGATGCCAGCTCCTTTCATTCAGTCAGTAGCTTCAATCATTTCTGGTATATGAATAACATGATGTTTTTCAATGGCAAAAATCAATGAATATTGTAAATGCACAAACAGTAATTTATTCGCATTGCAAGGTGCAATTCTGAAATTTTTTGGTTTTTCCTGCTCCTCTTAGCATGATAAAGAAGATTCAAAGAGAGTGAGATGCCAGCTCCTTTCATTCAGTCAGTAGCTTCAAACATTTCTGGTATATGAATAACATGATGTTTTTCAATGGCAAAAATCAATGAATATTGTAAATGCACAAACAGTAATTTCTCCGCATTGCAAGGTGCAATTCTGAAATTTTTTGCCTTTTCCTGCTCCTCTTAGCATGATAAAGAAGATTCAAAGAGAGTGAGATGCCAGCTCCTTTCATTCAGTCAGTAGCTTCAATCATTTCTGGACGTTTTTCAATGGCAAAAATCAATGAATATTGTAAATGCACAAACAGTAATTTCTCCGCATTGCAAGGTGCAATTCTGAAATTTTTTGCTTTTTCCTGCTCCTCTTAGCATGATAAAGAAGATTCAAAGAGAGTGAGATGCCAGCTCCTTTCATTCAGTCAGTAGCTTCAATCATTTCTGGTATATGAATAACATGATGTTTTTCAATGGCAAAAATCAATGAATATTGTAAATGCACAAACAGTAATTTCTCCGCATTGCAAGGTGCAATTCTGAAATTTTTTGCTTTTTCCTGCTCCTCTTAGCATGATAAAGAAGATTCAAAGAGAGTGAGATGCCAGCTCCTTTCATTCAGTCGGTAGGTTCAATCATTTCTGGACGTTTTTCAATGGCAAAAATCAATGAATATTGTAAATGCACAAACAGTAATTTCTCCGCATTGCAAGGTGCAATTCTGAAATTTTTTGCTTTTTCCTGCTCCTCTTAGCATGATAAAGAAGATTCAAAGAGAGTGAGATGCCAGCTCCTTTCATTCAGTCAGTAGCTTCAATCATTTCTGGACGTTTTTCAATGGCAAAAATCAATGAATATTGTAAATGCACAAACAGTAATTTCTCCGCATTGCAAGGTGCAATTCTGAAATTTTTTGCTTTTTCCTGCTCCTCTTAGCATGATAAAGAAGATTCAAAGAGAGTGACATGCCAGCTCCTTTCATTCAGTCAGTAGCTTCAAACATTTCTGGTATATGAATAACATGATGTTTTTCAATGGCAAAAATCAATGAATTTTGTAAATGCACAAACAGCAATTTCTCCGCATTGCAAGGTGCAATTCTGAAATTTTTTGCTTTTTCCTGCTCCTCTTAGCATGATAAAGAAGATTCAAAGAGAGTGAGATGCCAGCTCCTTTCATTCAGTCAGTAGCTTCAATCATTTCTGGACGTTTTTCAATGGCAAAAATCAATGAATATTGTAAATGCACAAACAGTAATTTCTCCGCATTGCGAGGTGCAATTCTGAAATTTTTTGCTTTTTCCTGCTCCTCTTAGCATGATAAAGAAGATTCAAAGAGAGTGAGATGCCAGCTCCTTTCATTCAGTCAGTAGCTTCAATCATTTCTGGTATGTGAATAACATGATGTTTTTCAATGGCAAAAATCAATGAATATTGTAAATGCACAAACAGTAATTTCTCCGCATTGCAAGGTGCAATTCTGAAATGTTTTGCTTTTTCCTGCTCCTCTTAGCATGATAAAGAAGATTCAAAGAGAGTGAGATGCCAGCTCCTTTCATTCAGTCAGTAGCTTCAATCATTTCTGGTATATGAATAACATGATGTTTTTCAATGGCAAAAATCAATGAATATTGTAAATGCACAAACAGTAATTTATTCGCATTGCAAGGTGCAATTCTGAAATTTTTTGGTTTTTCCTGCTCCTCTTAGCATGATAAAGAAGATTCAAAGAGAGTGAGATGCCAGCTCCTTTCATTCAGTCAGTAGCTTCAAACATTTCTGGTATATGAATAACATGATGTTTTTCAATGGCAAAAATCAATGAATATTGTAAATGCACAAACAGTAATTTCTCCGCATTGCAAGGTGCAATTCTGAAATTTTTTGCCTTTTCCTGCTCCTCTTAGCATGATAAAGAAGATTCAAAGAGAGTGAGATGCCAGCTCCTTTCATTCAGTCAGTAGCTTCAATCATTTCTGGACGTTTTTCAATGGCAAAAATCAATGAATATTGTAAATGCACAAACAGTAATTTCTCCGCATTGCAAGGTGCAATTCTGAAATTTTTTGCTTTTTCCTGCTCCTCTTAGCATGATAAAGAAGATTCAAAGAGAGTGAGATGCCAGCTCCTTTCATTCAGTCAGTAGCTTCAATCATTTCTGGTATATGAATAACATGATGTTTTTCAATGGCAAAAATCAATGAATATTGTAAATGCACAAACAGTAATTTCTCCGCATTGCAAGGTGCAATTCTGAAATTTTTTGCTTTTTCCTGCTCCTCTTAGCATGATAAAGAAGATTCAAAGAGAGTGAGATGCCAGCTCCTTTCATTCAGTCAGTAGCTTCAATCATTTCTGGACGTTTTTCAATGGCAAAAATCAATGAATATTGTAAATGCACAAACAGTAATTTCTCCGCATTGCAAGGTGCAATTCTGAAATTTTTTGCTTTTTCCTGCTCCTCTTAGCATGATAAAGAAGATTCAAAGAGAGTGACATGCCAGCTCCTTTCATTCAGTCAGTAGCTTCAAACATTTCTGGTATATGAATAACATGATGTTTTTCAATGGCAAAAATCAATGAATATTGTAAATGCACAAACAGTAATTTCTCCGCATTGCAAGGTGCAATTTTGAAATTTTTTGCTTTTTCCTGCTCCTCTTAGCATGATAAAGAAGATTCAAAGAGAGTGAGATGCCAGCTCCTTTCATTCAGTCAGTAGCTTCAATCATTTCTGGACGTTTTTCAATGGCAAAAATCAATGAATATTGTAAATGCACAAACAGTAATTTCTCCGCATTGCAAGGTGCAATTCTGAAATTTTTTGCTTTTTCCTGCTCCTCTTAGCATGATAAAGAAGATTCAAAGAGAGTGAGATGCCAGCTCCTTTCATTCACTCAGTAGCTTCAATCATTTTTGGTATATGAATAACATGATGTTTTTCAATGGCAAAAATCAATGAATATTGTAAATGCACCAACAGTAATTTCTCCGCATTGCAAGGTGCAATTCTGAAATTTTTTGCTTTTTCCTGCTCCTCTTAGCATGATAAAGAAGATTCAAAGAGAGTGAGATGCCAGCTCCTTTCATTCAGTCAGTAGCTTCAATCATTTCTGGACGTTTTTCAACGGCAAAAATCAATGAATATTGTAAATGCACAAACAGTAATTTCTCCGCATTGCAAGGTGCAATTCTGAAATTTTTTGCTTTTTCCTGCTCCTCTTAGCATGATAAAGAAGATTCAAAGAGAGTGAGATGCCAGCTCCTTTCATTCAGTCGGTAAGTTCAATCATTTCTGGACGTTTTTCAATGGCAAAAATCAATGAATATTGTAAATGCACAAACAGTAATTTCTCCGCATTGCAAGGTGCAATTCTGAAATTTTTTGCTTTTTCCTGCTCCTCTTAGCATGATAAAGAAGATTCAAAGAGAGTGAGATGCCAGCTCCTTTCATTCACTCAGTAGCTTCAATCATTTTTGGTATATGAATAACATGATGTTTTTCAATGGCAAAAATCAATGAATATTGTAAATGCACAAACAGTAATTTCTCCGCATTGCAAGGTGCAATTCTGAAATTTTTTGCTTTTTCCTGCTCCTCTTAGCATGATAAAGAAGATTCAAAGAGAGTGAGATGCCAGCTCCTTTCATTCAGTCAGTAGCTTCAATCATTTCTGGACGTTTTTCAACGGCAAAAATCAATGAATATTGTAAATGCACAAACAGTAATTTCTCCGCATTGCAAGGTGCAATTCTGAAATTTTTTGCTTTTTCCTGCTCCTCTTAGCATGATAAAGAAGATTCAAAGAGAGTGAGATGCCAGCTCCTTTCATTCAGTCGGTAGGTTCAATCATTTCTGGACGTTTTTCAATGGCAAAAATCAATGAATATTGTAAATGCACAAACAGTAATTTCTCCGCATTGCAAGGTGCAATTCTGAAATTTTTTGCTTTTTCCTGCTCCTCTTAGCATGATAAAAAAGATTCAAAGAGAGTGAGATGCCAGCTCCTTTCATTCAGTCAGTAGCTTCAATCATTTCTGGACGTTTTTCAATGGCAAAAATCAATGAATATTGTAAATGCACAAACAGTAATTTCTCCGCATTGCAAGGTGCAATTCTGAAATTTTTTGCTTTTTCCTGCTCCTCTTAGCATGATAAAGAAGATTCAAAGAGAGTGAGATGCCAGCTCCTTTCATTCAGTCAGTAGCTTCAAACATTTCTGGTATATGAATAACATGATGTTTTTCAATGGCAAAAATCAATGAATTTTGTAAATGCACAAACAGCAATTTCTCCGCATTGCAAGGTGCAATTCTGAAATTTTTTGCTTTTTCCTGCTCCTCTTAGCATGATAAAGAAGATTCAAAGAGAGTGAGATGCCAGCTCCTTTCATTCAGTCAGTAGCTTCAATCATTTCTGGACGTTTTTCAATGGCAAAAATCAATGAATATTGTAAATGCACAAACAGTAATTTCTCCGCATTGCGAGGTGCAATTCTGAAATTTTTTGCTTTTTCCTGCTCCTCTTTGCATGATAAAGAAGATTCAAAGAGAGTGAGATGCCAGCTCCTTTCATTCAGTCAGTAGCTTCAATCATTTCTGGTATGTGAATAACATGATGTTTTTCAATGGCAAAAATCAATGAATATTGTAAATGCACAAACAGTAATTTCTCCGCATTGCAAGGTGCAATTCTGAAATGTTTTGCTTTTTCCTGCTCCTCTTAGCATGATAAAGAAGATTCAAAGAGAGTGAGATGCCAGCTCCTTTCATTCAGTCAGTAGCTTCAATCATTTCTGGTATATGAATAACATGATGTTTTTCAATGGCAAAAATCAATGAATATTGTAAATGCACAAACAGTAATTTATTCGCATTGCAAGGTGCAATTCTGAAATTTTTTGGTTTTTCCTGCTCCTCTTAGCATGATAAAGAAGATTCAAAGAGAGTGAGATGCCAGCTCCTTTCATTCAGTCAGTAGCTTCAAACATTTCTGGTATATGAATAACATGATGTTTTTCAATGGCAAAAATCAATGAATATTGTAAATGCACAAACAGTAATTTCTCCGCATTGCAAGGTGCAATTCTGAAATTTTTTGCCTTTTCCTGCTCCTCTTAGCATGATAAAGAAGATTCAAAGAGAGTGAGATGCCAGCTCCTTTCATTCAGTCAGTAGCTTCAATCATTTCTGGACGTTTTTCAATGGCAAAAATCAATGAATATTGTAAATGCACAAACAGTAATTTCTCCGCATTGCAAGGTGCAATTCTGAAATTTTTTGCTTTTTCCTGCTCCTCTTAGCATGATAAAGAAGATTCAAAGAGAGTGAGATGCCAGCTCCTTTCATTCAGTCAGTAGCTTCAATCATTTCTGGTATATGAATAACATGATGTTTTTCAATGGCAAAAATCAATGAATATTGTAAATGCACAAACAGTAATTTCTCCGCATTGCAAGGTGCAATTCTGAAATTTTTTGCTTTTTCCTGCTCCTCTTAGCATGATAAAGAAGATTCAAAGAGAGTGAGATGCCAGCTCCTTTCATTCAGTCAGTAGCTTCAATCATTTCTGGACGTTTTTCAATGGCAAAAATCAATGAATATTGTAAATGCACAAACAGTAATTTCTCCGCATTGCAAGGTGCAATTCTGAAATTTTTTGCTTTTTCCTGCTCCTCTTAGCATGATAAAGAAGATTCAAAGAGAGTGACATGCCAGCTCCTTTCATTCAGTCAGTAGCTTCAAACATTTCTGGTATATGAATAACATGATGTTTTTCAATGGCAAAAATCAATGAATATTGTAAATGCACAAACAGTAATTTCTCCGCATTGCAAGGTGCAATTTTGAAATTTTTTGCTTTTTCCTGCTCCTCTTAGCATGATAAAGAAGATTCAAAGAGAGTGAGATGCCAGCTCCTTTCATTCAGTCAGTAGCTTCAATCATTTCTGGACGTTTTTCAATGGCAAAAATCAATGAATATTGTAAATGCACAAACAGTAATTTCTCCGCATTGCAAGGTGCAATTCTGAAATTTTTTGCTTTTTCCTGCTCCTCTTAGCATGATAAAGAAGATTCAAAGAGAGTGAGATGCCAGCTCCTTTCATTCACTCAGTAGCTTCAATCATTTTTGGTATATGAATAACATGATGTTTTTCAATGGCAAAAATCAATGAATATTGTAAATGCACCAACAGTAATTTCTCCGCATTGCAAGGTGCAATTCTGAAATTTTTTGCTTTTTCCTGCTCCTCTTAGCATGATAAAGAAGATTCAAAGAGAGTGAGATGCCAGCTCCTTTCATTCAGTCAGTAGCTTCAATCATTTCTGGACGTTTTTCAACGGCAAAAATCAATGAATATTGTAAATGCACAAACAGTAATTTCTCCGCATTGCAAGGTGCAATTCTGAAATTTTTTGCTTTTTCCTGCTCCTCTTAGCATGATAAAGAAGATTCAAAGAGAGTGAGATGCCAGCTCCTTTCATTCAGTCGGTAAGTTCAATCATTTCTGGACGTTTTTCAATGGCAAAAATCAATGAATATTGTAAATGCACAAACAGTAATTTCTCCGCATTGCAAGGTGCAATTCTGAAATTTTTTGCTTTTTCCTGCTCCTCTTAGCATGATAAAGAAGATTCAAAGAGAGTGAGATGCCAGCTCCTTTCATTCAGTCAGTAGCTTCAATCATTTCTGGACGTTTTTCAATGGCAAAAATCAATGAATATTGTAAATGCACAAACAGTAATTTCTCCGCATTGCAAGGTGCAATTCTGAAATTTTTTGCTTTTTCCTGCTCCTCTTAGCATGATAAAGAAGATTCAAAGAGAGTGAGATGCCAGCTCCTTTCATTCAGTCAGTAGCTTCAATCATTTCTGGACGTTTTTCAATGGCAAAAATCAATGTATATTGTAAATGCACAAACAGTAATTTCTCCGCATTGCAAGGTGCAATTCTGAAATTTTTTGATTTTTCCTGCTCCTCTTAGCATGATAAAGAAGATTCAAAGAGAGTGAGATGCCAGCTCCTTTCATTCAGTCAGTAGCTTCAATCATTTCTGGACGTTTTTCAATGGCAAAAATCAATGTATATTGTAAATGCACAAACAGTAATTTCTCCGCATTGCAAGGTGCAATTCTGAAATTTTTTGCTTTTTCCTGCTCCTCTTAGCATGATAAAGAAGATTCAAAGAGAGTGAGATGCCAGCTCCTTTCATTCAGTCAGTAGCTTCAATCATTTCTGGACGTTTTTCAATGGCAAAAATCAATGAATATTGTAAATGCACAAACAGTAATTTCTCCGCATTGCAAGGTGCAATTCTGAAATTTTTTGCTTTTTCCTGCTCCTCTTAGCATGATAAAGAAGATTCAAAGAGAGTGAGATGCCAGCTCCTTTCATTCAGTCAGTAGCTTCAAACATTTCTGGTATATGAATAACATGATGTTTTTCAATGGCAAAAATCAATGAATTTTGTAAATGCACAAACAGCAATTTCTCCGCATTGCAAGGTGCAATTCTGAAATTTTTTGCTTTTTCCTGCTCCTCTTAGCATGATAAAGAAGATTCAAAGAGAGTGAGATGCCAGCTCCTTTCATTCAGTCAGTAGCTTCAATCATTTCTGGACGTTTTTCAATGGCAAAAATCAATGAATATTGTAAATGCACAAACAGTAATTTCTCCGCATTGCGAGGTGCAATTCTGAAATTTTTTGCTTTTTCCTGCTCCTCTTAGCATGATAAAGAAGATTCAAAGAGAGTGAGATGCCAGCTCCTTTCATTCAGTCAGTAGCTTCAATCATTTCTGGTATATGAATAACATGATGTTTTTCAATGGCAAAAATCAATGAATATTGTAAATGCACAAACAGTAATTTCTCCGCATTGCAAGGTGCAATTCTGAAATTTTTTGCTTTTTCCTGCTCCTCTTAGCATGATAAAGAAGATTCAAAGAGAGTGAGATGCCAGCTCCTTTCATTCAGTCAGTAGCTTCAATCATTTCTGGACGTTTTTCAATGGCAAAAATCAATGAATATTGTAAATGCACAAACAGTAATTTCTCCGCATTGCGAGGTGCAATTCTGAAATTTTTTGCTTTTTCCTGCTCCTCTTAGCATGATAAAGAAGATTCAAAGAGAGTGAGATGCCAGCTCCTTTCATTGAGTCAGTAGCTTCAATCATTTCTGGTATATGAATAACATGATGTTTTTCAATGGCAAAAATCAATGAATATTGTAAATGCACAAACAGTAATTTCTCCGCATTGCAAGGTGCAATTCTGAAATTTTTTGCTTTTTCCTGCTCCTCTTAGCATGATAAAGAAGATTCAAAGAGAGTGAGATGCCAGCTCCTTTCATTCAGTCAGTAGCTTCAATCATTTCTGGTATATGAATAACATGATGTTTTTCAATGGCAAAAATCAATGAATATTGTAAATGCACAAAGAGTAATTTATTCGCATTGCAAGGTGCAATTCTGAAATTTTTTGCTTTTTCCTGCTCCTCTTAGCATGATAAAGAAGATTCAAAGAGAGTGAGATGCCAGCTCCTTTCATTCAGTCAGTAGCTTCAAACATTTCTGGTATATGAATAACATGATGTTTTTCAATGGCAAAAATCAATGAATATTGTAAATGCACAAACAGTAATTTCTCCGCATTGCAAGGTGCAATTCTGAAATTTTTTGCCTTTTCCTGCTCCTCTTAGCATGATAAAGAAGATTCAAAGAGAGTGAGATGCCAGCTCCTTTCATTCAGTCAGTAGCTTCAATCATTTCTGGACGTTTTTCAATGGCAAAAATCAATGAATATTGTAAATGCACAAACAGTAATTTCTCCGCATTGCAAGGTGCAATTCTGAAATTTTTTGCTTTTTCCTGCTCCTCTTAGCATGATAAAGAAGATTCAAAGAGAGTGAGATGCCAGCTCCTTTCATTCAGTCAGTAGCTTCAAACATTTCTGGTATATGAATAACATGATGTTTTTCAATGGCAAAAATCAATGAATATTGTAAATGCACAAACAGTAATTTCTCCGCATTGCAAGGTGCAATTCTGAAATTTTTTGCTTTTTCCTGCTCCTCTTAGCATGATAAAGAAGATTCAAAGAGAGTGAGATGCCAGCTCCTTTCATTCAGTCAGTAGCTTCAATCATTTCTGGACGTTTTTCAATGGCAAAAATCAATGAATATTGTAAATGCACAAACAGTAATTTCTCCGCATTGCAAGGTGCAATTCTGAAATTTTTTGCTTTTTCCTGCTCCTCTTAGCATGATAAAGAAGATTCAAAGAGAGTGAGATGCCAGCTCCTTTCATTCAGTCAGTAGCTTCAATCATTTCTGGTATATGAATAACATGATGTTTTTCAATGGCAAAAATCAATGAATATTGTAAATGCACAAACAGTAATTTCTCCGCATTGCAAGGTGCAATTCTGAAATTTTTTGCTTTTTCCTGCTCCTCTTAGCATGATAAAGAAGATTCAAAGAGAGTGAGATGCCAGCTCCTTTCATTCAGTCAGTAGCTTCAATCATTTCTGGACGTTTTTCAATGGCAAAAATCAATGAATATTGTAAATGCACAAACAGTAATTTCTCCGCATTGCAAGGTGCAATTCTGAAATTTTTTGCTTTTTCCTGCTCCTTTTAGCATGATAAAGAAGATTCAAAGAGAGTGACATGCCAGCTCCTTTCATTCAGTCAGTAGCTTCAAACATTTCTGGTATATGAATAACATGATGTTTTTCAATGGCAAAAATCAATGAATATTGTAAATGCACAAACAGTAATTTCTCCGCATTGCAAGGTGCAATTCTGAAATTTTTTGCTTTTTCCTGCTCCTCTTAGCATGATAAAGAAGATTCAAAGAGAGTGAGATGCCAGCTCCTTTCATTCAGTCAGTAGCTTCAAACATTTCTGGACGTTTTTCAATGGCAAAAATCAATGAATATTGTAAATGCACAAACAGTAATTTCTCCGCATTGCAAGGTGCAATTCTGAAATTTTTTGCTTTTTCCTGCTCCTCAGCATGATAAAGAAGATTCAAAGAGACTGAGATGCCAGCTCCTTTCATTCAGTCAGTAGCTTCAATCATTTCTGGTATATGAATAACATGATGTTTAACAATGGCAAAAATCAATGAATATTGTAAATGCACAAACAGTAATTTCTCCGCATTGCAAGGTGCAATTCTGAAATTTTTTGCTTTTTCCTGCTCCTCTTAGCATGATAAAGAAGATTCAAAGAGAGTGAGATGCCAGCTCCTTTCATTCAGTCAGTAGCTTCAATCATTTCTGGATGTTTTTCAATGGCAAAAATCAATGAATATTGTAAATGCACAAACAGTAATTTCTCCGCATTGCAAGGTGCAATTCTGAAATTTTTTGCTTTTTCCTGCTCCTCTTAGCATGATAAAGAAGATTCAAAGAGAGTGAGATGCCAGCTCCTTTCATTCAGTCAGTAGCTTCAATCATTTCTGGACGTTTTTCAACGGCAAAAATCAATGAATATTGTAAATGCACAAACAGTAATTTCTCCGCATTGCAAGGTGCAATTCTGAAATTTTTTGCTTTTTCCTGCTCCTCTTAGCATGGTAAAGAAGATTCAAAGAGAGTGAGATGCCAGCTCCTTTCATTCAGTCAGTAGCTTCAATCATTTCTGGACGTTTTTCAATGGCAAAAATCAATGAATATTGTAAATGCACAAACAGTAATTTCTCCGCATTGCAAGGTGCAATTCTGAAATTTTTTGCTTTTTCCTGCTCCTCTTAGCATGATAAAGAAGATTCAAACAGAGTGAGATGCCAGCTCCTTTCATTCAGTCAGTAGCTTCAATCATTTCTGGACATTTTTCAATGGCAAAAATCAATGAATATTGTAAATGCACAAACAGTAATTTCTCCGTATTGCAAGGTGCAATTCTGAAATTTTTTGCTTTTTCCTGCTCCTCTTAGCATGATAAAGAAGATTCAAAGAGAGTGAGATGCCAGCTCCTTTCATTCAGTCAGTAGCTTCAATCATTTCTGGACGTTTTTCAACGGCAAAAATCAATGAATATTGTAAATGCACAAACAGTAATTTCTCCGCATTGCAAGGTGCAATTCTGAAATTTTTTGCTTTTTCCTGCTCCTCTTAGCATGATAAAGAAGATTCAAAGAGAGTGAGATGCCAGCTCCTTTCATTCAGTCAGTAGCTTCAATCATTTCTGGACGTTTTTCAATGGCAAAAATCAATGAATATTGTAAATGCACAAACAGTAATTTCTCCGCATTGCAAGGTGCAATTCTGAAATTTTTTGCTTTTTCCTGCTCCTCTTAGCATGATAAAGAAGATTCAAACAGAGTGAGATGCCAGCTCCTTTCATTCAGTCAGTAGCTTCAATCATTTCTGGACGTTTTTCAATGGCAAAAATCAATGAATATTGTAAATGCACAAACAGTAATTTCTCCGTATTGCAAGGTGCAATTCTGAAATTTTTTGCTTTTTCCTGCTCCTCTTAGCATGATAAAGAAGATTCAAAGAGAGTGAGATGCCAGCTCCTTTCATTCAGTCAGTAGCTTCAATCATTTCTGGACGTTTTTCAATGGCAAAAATCAATGAATATTGTAAATGCACAAGCAGTAATTTCTCCGCATTGCAAGGTGCAATTCTGAAATTTTTTGCTTTTTCCTGCTCCTCTTAGCATGATAAAGAAGATTCAAAGAGACTGAGATGCCAGCTCCTTTCATTCAGTCAGTAGCTTCAATCATTTCTGGACGTTTTTCAATGGCAAAAATCAATGAATATTGTAAATGCACAAACAGTAATTTCTCCGCATTGCAAGGTGCAATTCTGAAATTTTTTACTTTTTCCTGCTCCTCTTAGCATGATAAAGAAGATTCAAAGAGAGTGAGATGCCAGCTCCTTTCATTCAGTCAGTAGCTTCAATCATTTCTGGTATATGAATAACATGATGTTTTTCAATGGCAAAAATCAATGAATATTGTAAATGCACAAACAGTAATTTCTCCGCATTGCAAGGTGCAATTCTGAAATTTTTTGCTTTTTCCTGCTCCTCTTAGCATGATAAAGAAGATTCAAAGAGAGTGAGATGCCAGCTCCTTTCATTCAGTCAGTAGCTTCAATCATTTCTGGACGTTTTTCAATGGCAAAAATCAATGAATATTGTAAATGCACAAACAGTAATTTCTCCGCATTGCAAGGTGCAATTCTGAAATTTTTTGCTTTTTCCTGCTCCTCTTAGCATGATAAAGAAGATTCAAAGAGAGTGAGATGCCAGCTCCTTTCATTCAGTCAGTAGCTTCAATCATTTCTGGTATATGAATAACATGATGTTTTTCAATGGCAAAAATCAATGAATATTGTAAATGCACAAACAGTAATTTCTCCGCATTGCAAGGTGCAATTCTGAAATTTTTTGCTTTTTCCTGCTCCTCTTAGCATGATAAAGAAGATTCAAAGAGAGTGAGATGCCAGCTCCTTTCATTCAGTCAGTAGCTTCATACATTTCTGGACGTTTTTCAATGGCAAAAATCAATGAATATTGTAAATGCACAAACAGTAATTTCTCCGCATTGCAAGGTGCAATTCTGAAATTTTTTGCTTTTTCCTGCTCCTCTTAGCATGATAAAGAAGATTCAAAGAGAGTGAGATGCCAGCTCCTTTCATTCAGTCAGTAGCTTCAATCATTTCTGGTATATGAATAACATGATGTTTAACAATGGCAAAAATCAATGAATATTGTAAATGCACAAACAGTAATTTCTCCGCATTGCAAGGTGCAATTCTGAAATTTTTTGCTTTTTCCTGCTCCTCTTAGCATGATAAAGAAGATTCAAAGAGAGTGAGATGCCAGCTCCTTTCATTCAGTCAGTAGCTTCAATCATTTCTGGATGTTTTTCAATGGCAAAAATCAATGAATATTGTAAATGCACAAACAGTAATTTCTCCGCATTGCAAGGTGCAATTCTGAAATTTTTTGCTTTTTCCTGCTCCTCTTAGCATGATAAAGAAGATTCAAAGAGAGTGAGATGCCAGCTCCTTTCATTCAGTCAGTAGCTTCAATCATTTCTGGACGTTTTTCAACGGCAAAAATCAATGAATATTGTAAATGCACAAACAGTAATTTCTCCGCATTGCAAGGTGCAATTCTGAAATTTTTTGCTTTTTCCTGCTCCTCTTAGCATGATAAAGAAGATTCAAAGAGAGTGAGATGCCAGCTCCTTTCATTCAGTCAGTAGCTTCAATCATTTCTGGACGTTTTTCAATGGCAAAAATCAATGAATATTGTAAATGCACAAACAGTAATTTCTCCGCATTGCAAGGTGCAATTCTGAAATTTTTTGCTTTTTCCTGCTCCTCTTAGCATGATAAAGAAGATTCAAAGAGAGTGAGATGCCAGCTCCTTTCATTCAGTCAGTAGCTTCAATCATTTCTGGACGTTTTTCAATGGCAAAAATCAATGAATATTGTAAATGCACAAACAGTAATTTCTCCGCATTGCAAGGTGCAATTCTGAAATTTTTTGCTTTTTCCTGCTCCTCTTAGCATGATAAAGAAGATTCAAAGAGAGTGAGATGCCAGCTCCTTTCATTCAGTCAGTAGCTTCAATCATTTCTGGACGTTTTTCAATGGCAAAAATCAATGAATATTGTAAATGCACAAGCAGTAATTTCTCCGCATTGCAAGGTGCAATTCTGAAATTTTTTGCTTTTTCCTGCTCCTCTTAGCATGATAAAGAAGATTCAAAGAGACTGAGATGCCAGCTCCTTTCATTCAGTCAGTAGCTTCAATCATTTCTGGACGTTTTTCAATGGCAAAAATCAATGAATATTGTAAATGCACAAACAGTAATTTCTCCGCATTGCAAGGTGCAATTCTGAAATTTTTTACTTTTTCCTGCTCCTCTTAGCATGAAAAAGAAGATTCAAAGAGAGTGAGATGCCAGCTCCTTTCATTCAGTCAGTAGCTTCAATCATTTCTGGTATATGAATAACATGATGTTTTTCAATGGCAAAAATCAATGAATAATTGTAAATGCACAAACAGTAATTTCTCCGCATTGCAAGGTGCAATTCTGAATTTTTTTGCTTTTTCCTGCTCCTCTTAGCATGATAAAGAAGATTCAAAGAGAGTGAGATGCCAGCTCCTTTCATTCAGTCAGTAGCTTCAAACATTTCTGGACGTTTTTCAATGGCAAAAATCAATGAATATTGTAAATGCACAAACAGTAATTTCTCCGCATTGCAAGGTGCAATTCTGAAATTTTTTGCTTTTTCCTGCTCCTCTTAGCATGATAAAGAAGATTCAAAGAGAGTGAGATGCCAGCTCCTTTCATTCAGTCAGTAGCTTCAATCATTTCTGGTATATGAATAACATGATGTTTAACAATGGCAAAAATCAATGAATATTGTAAATGCACAAACAGTAATTTCTCCGCATTGCAAGGTGCAATTCTGAAATTTTTTGCTTTTTCCTGCTCCTCTTAGCATGATAAAGAAGATTCAAAGAGAGTGAGATGCCAGCTCCTTTCATTCAGTCAGTAGCTTCAATCATTTCTGGATGTTTTTCAATGGCAAAAATCAATGAATATTGTAAATGCACAAACAGTAATTTCTCCGCATTGCAAGGTGCAATTCTGAAATTTTTTGCTTTTTCCTGCTCCTCTTAGCATGATAAAGAAGATTCAAAGAGAGTGAGATGCCAGCTCCTTTCATTCAGTCAGTAGCTTCAATCATTTCTGGACGTTTTTCAACGGCAAAAATCAATGAATATTGTAAATGCACAAACAGTAATTTCTCCGCATTGCAAGGTGCAATTCTGAAATTTTTTGCTTTTTCCTGCTCCTCTTAGCATGATAAAGAAGATTCAAAGAGAGTGAGATGCCAGCTCCTTTCATTCAGTCAGTAGCTTCAATCATTTCTGGACGTTTTTCAATGGCAAAAATCAATGAATATTGTAAATGCACAAACAGTAATTTCTCCGCATTGCAAGGTGCAATTCTGAAATTTTTTGCTTTTTCCTGCTCCTCTTAGCATGATAAAGAAGATTCAAAGAGAGTGAGATGCCAGCTCCTTTCATTCAGTCAGTAGCTTCAATCATTTCTGGTATATGAATAACATGATGTTTAACAATGGCAAAAATCAATGAATATTGTAAATGCACAAACAGTAATTTCTCCGCATTGCAAGGTGCAATTCTGAAATTTTTTGCTTTTTCCTGCTCCTCTTAGCATGATAAAGAAGATTCAAAGAGAGTGAGATGCCAGCTCCTTTCATTCAGTCAGTAGCTTCAATCATTTCTGGATGTTTTTCAATGGCAAAAATCAATGAATATTGTAAATGCACAAACAGTAATTTCTCCGCATTGCAAGGTGCAATTCTGAAATTTTTTGCTTTTTCCTGCTCCTCTTAGCATGATAAAGAAGATTCAAAGAGAGTGAGATGCCAGCTCCTTTCATTCAGTCAGTAGCTTCAATCATTTCTGGACGTTTTTCAACGGCAAAAATCAATGAATATTGTAAATGCACAAACAGTAATTTCTCCGCATTGCAAGGTGCAATTCTGAAATTTTTTGCTTTTTCCTGCTCCTCTTAGCATGATAAAGAAGATTCAAAGAGAGTGAGATGCCAGCTCCTTTCATTCAGTCAGTAGCTTCAATCATTTCTGGACGTTTTTCAATGGCAAAAATCAATGAATATTGTAAATGCACAAACAGTAATTTCTCCGCATTGCAAGGTGCAATTCTGAAATTTTTTGCTTTTTCCTGCTCCTCTTAGCATGATAAAGAAGATTCAAAGAGAGTGAGATGCCAGCTCCTTTCATTCAGTCAGTAGCTTCAATCATTTCTGGACGTTTTTCAATGGCAAAAATCAATGAATATTGTAAATGCACAAACAGTAATTTCTCCGCATTGCAAGGTGCAATTCTGAAATTTTTTGCTTTTTCCTGCTCCTCTTAGCATGATAAAGAAGATTCAAAGAGAGTGAGATGCCAGCTCCTTTCATTCAGTCAGTAGCTTCAATCATTTCTGGACGTTTTTCAATGGCAAAAATCAATGAATATTGTAAATGCACAAGCAGTAATTTCTCCGCATTGCAAGGTGCAATTCTGAAATTTTTTGCTTTTTCCTGCTCCTCTTAGCATGATAAAGAAGATTCAAAGAGACTGAGATGCCAGCTCCTTTCATTCAGTCAGTAGCTTCAATCATTTCTGGACGTTTTTCAATGGCAAAAATCAATGAATATTGTAAATGCACAAACAGTAATTTCTCCGCATTGCAAGGTGCAATTCTGAAATTTTTTCCTTTTTCCTGCTCCTCTTAGCATGAAAAAGAAGATTCAAAGAGAGTGAGATGCCAGCTCCTTTCATTCAGTCAGTAGCTTCAATCATTTCTGGTATATGAATAACATGATGTTTTTCAATGGCAAAAATCAATGAATAATTGTAAATGCACAAACAGTAATTTCTCCGCATTGCAAGGTGCAATTCTGAATTTTTTTGCTTTTTCCTGCTCCTCTTAGCATGATAAAGAAGATTCAAAGAGAGTGAGATGCCAGCTCCTTTCATTCAGTCAGTAGCTTCAAACATTTCTGGACGTTTTTCAATGGCAAAAATCAATGAATATTGTAAATGCACAAACAGTAATTTCTCCGCATTGCAAGGTGCAATTCTGAAATTTTTTGCTTTTTCCTGCTCCTCTTAGCATGATAAAGAAGATTCAAAGAGAGTGAGATGCCAGCTCCTTTCATTCAGTCAGTAGCTTCAATCATTTCTGGTATATGAATAACATGATGTTTAACAATGGCAAAAATCAATGAATATTGTAAATGCACAAACAGTAATTTCTCCGCATTGCAAGGTGCAATTCTGAAATTTTTTGCTTTTTCCTGCTCCTCTTAGCATGATAAAGAAGATTCAAAGAGAGTGAGATGCCAGCTCCTTTCATTCAGTCAGTAGCTTCAATCATTTCTGGATGTTTTTCAATGGCAAAAATCAATGAATATTGTAAATGCACAAACAGTAATTTCTCCGCATTGCAAGGTGCAATTCTGAAATTTTTTGCTTTTTCCTGCTCCTCTTAGCATGATAAAGAAGATTCAAAGAGAGTGAGATGCCAGCTCCTTTCATTCAGTCAGTAGCTTCAATCATTTCTGGACGTTTTTCAACGGCAAAAATCAATGAATATTGTAAATGCACAAACAGTAATTTCTCCGCATTGCAAGGTGCAATTCTGAAATTTTTTGCTTTTTCCTGCTCCTCTTAGCATGATAAAGAAGATTCAAAGAGAGTGAGATGCCAGCTCCTTTCATTCAGTCAGTAGCTTCAATCATTTCTGGACGTTTTTCAATGGCAAAAATCAATGAATATTGTAAATGCACAAACAGTAATTTCTCCGCATTGCAAGGTGCAATTCTGAAATTTTTTGCTTTTTCCTGCTCCTCTTAGCATGATAAAGAAGATTCAAAGAGAGTGAGATGCCAGCTCCTTTCATTCAGTCAGTAGCTTCAATCATTTCTGGACGTTTTTCAATGGCAAAAATCAATGAATATTGTAAATGCACAAACAGTAATTTCTCCGCATTGCAAGGTGCAATTCTGAAATTTTTTGCTTTTTCCTGCTCCTCTTAGCATGATAAAGAAGATTCAAAGAGAGTGAGATGCCAGCTCCTTTCATTCAGTCAGTAGCTTCAATCATTTCTGGACGTTTTTCAATGGCAAAAATCAATGAATATTGTAAATGCACAAGCAGTAATTTCTCCGCATTGCAAGGTGCAATTCTGAAATTTTTTGCTTTTTCCTGCTCCTCTTAGCATGATAAAGAAGATTCAAAGAGACTGAGATGCCAGCTCCTTTCATTCAGTCAGTAGCTTCAATCATTTCTGGACGTTTTTCAATGGCAAAAATCAATGAATATTGTAAATGCACAAACAGTAATTTCTCCGCATTGCAAGGTGCAATTCTGAAATTTTTTACTTTTTCCTGCTCCTCTTAGCATGAAAAAGAAGATTCAAAGAGAGTGAGATGCCAGCTCCTTTCATTCAGTCAGTGGCTTCAATCATTTCTGGT
The DNA here is from genome assembly GCF_046119375.1 of Phyllobates terribilis. Lineage (NCBI taxonomy): Eukaryota > Metazoa > Chordata > Amphibia > Anura > Dendrobatidae > Phyllobates > Phyllobates terribilis. The sequence continues at coordinate 285,853 of NW_027364175.1, forward strand.
ATATGAATAACATGATGTTTTTCAATGGCAAAAATCAATGAATAATTGTAAATGCACAAACAGTAATTTCTCCGCATTGCAAGGTGCAATTCTGAATTTTTTTGCTTTTTCCTGCTCCTCTTAGCATGATAAAGAAGATTCAAAGAGAGTGAGATGCCAGCTCCTTTCATTCAGTCAGTAGCTTCAATCATTTCTGGACGTTTTTCAATGGCAAAAATCAATGAATATTGTAAATGCACAAACAGTAATTTCTCCGCATTGCAAGGTGCAATTCTGAAATTTTTTGCTTTTTCCTGCTCCTCTTAGCATGATAAAGAAGATTCAAAGAGAGTGAGATGCCAGCTCCTTTCATTCAGTCAGTAGCTTCAATCATTTCTGGTATATGAATAACATGATAGAATCACTGACTGGGTGGATCAGGGAAATGCTGTAGATATAGTATATCTTGACTTCAGCAAAGCATTTGACAAAGTATCTCACACCATCCTTATTGAAAAAATGACCAAGTATGCAATGGACCAGGCAACTGTTAGGTGGATTCATAACTGGCTTAGTGATCGGACTCAAAGGGTGGTTGTAAATGGCTTCACATCCAGCTGGATGAATGTCTCAAGTGGGATACCACAGGGCTCTGTCCTGGGACCTGTATTGTTCAACATCTTCATCAATGATTTAGATGAAGGAATTGAGGGTAAACTGATTAAATTTGCTGATGACACAAAGCTAGGAGGGATAGCTAATACTAGAGAAGAGAGAGAGAGGATTCAAAAAGACCTAAATAAACTGGAGCAGTGGGCAGCAACCAACAGAATGGTTTTTAACAGGGAAAAATGCAAAGTACTACATCTGGGCAATAAAAATGAAAAAAGCATATACAGAATGGGAGGAATAGAGCTAAGCAACAGTACATGTGAAAAAGACTTAGGTATACTAATAGATCATAGACTGAACATGAGTCAACAGTGTGATGCAGCAGCAATAAAGGCAAATATAATTCTGGGATGTATTAACAGAAGCATACAGTCTAGATCACGTGAAGTCATTATCGGTCTTTACTCCTCTTTGGTCAGACCTCATCTGGAATACTGTGTACAGTTTTGGGCACCACATTTTAAAAAAGACATAGACAAACTGGAACAAGTTCAGAGAAGAGCGACCAGAATGGTGACTGGTCTGCAAACCATGTCCTATGAGGAACGGTTGCAGGATTTGGAAATGTTTAGCTTGCAAAAAAGAAGACTGAGAGGAGACTTAATAGCTGTCTACAAATATGTCAAGGGCTGTCACATTGTAGAAGGATCATCTTTATTCTCATTTGCACAGGGAAAGACTAGAAGCAACGGGATGAAACTAAATGGGAGGAGACACAGATTAGATATTAGAAAAAACTTTTTGACAGTTAGGGTGATTAATGAGTGGAACAGGCTGCCACGAGAGGTGGTGAGTTCCCCTTCAATGGACGTCTTCAAACAGAGGCTGGACAGACATCTGTCTGAGATGATTTAGTGAATCCTGCTTTGAGCAGGGGGTTGGACCAGATGACCCAGGAGGTCCCTTCCAACTCTACCATTCTATGATTCTATGATTCTATGATGTTTTTCAATGGCAAAAATCAATGAATATTGTAAATGCACAAACAGTAATTTCTCCGCATTGCAAGGTGCAATTCTGAAATTTTTTGCTTTTTCCTGCTCCTCTAAGCATGATAAAGAAGATTCAAAGAGAGTGAGATGCCAGCTCCTTTCATTCAGTCAGTAGCTTCAATCATTTCTGGTATATGAATAACATGATGTTTTTCAATGGCAAAAATCAATGAATATTGTAAATGCACAAACAGTAATTTCTCCGCATTGCAAGGTGCAATTCTGAAATTTTTTGCCTTTTCCTGCTCCTCTTAGCATGATAAAGAAGATTCAAAGAGAGTGAGATGCCAGCTCCTTTCATTCAGTCAGTAGCTTCAATCATTTCTGGACGTTTTTCAATGGCAAAAATCAATGAATATTGTAAATGCACAAACAGTAATTTCTCCGCATTGCAAGGTGCAATTCTGAAATTTTTTGCTTTTTCCTGCTCCTCTTAGCATGATAAAGAAGATTCAAAGAGAGTGAGATGCCAGCTCCTTTCATTCAGTCAGTAGCTTCAAACATTTCTGGTATATGAATAACATGATGTTTTTCAATGGCAAAAATCAATGAATATTGTAAATGCACAAACAGTAATTTCTCCGCATTGCAAGGTGCAATTCTGAAATTTTTTGCTTTTTCCTGCTCCTCTTAGCATGATAAAGAAGATTCAAAGAGAGTGAGATGCCAGCTCCTTTCATTCAGTCAGTAGCTTCAATCATTTCTGGACGTTTTTCAATGGCAAAAATCAATGAATATTGTAAATGCACAAACAGTAATTTCTCCGCATTGCAAGGTGCAATTCTGAAATTTTTTGCTTTTTCCTGCTCCTCTTAGCATGATAAAGAAGATTCAAAGAGAGTGAGATGCCAGCTCCTTTCATTCAGTCAGTAGCTTCAATCATTTCTGGTATATGAATAACATGATGTTTTTCAATGGCAAAAATAAATGAATATTGTAAATGCACAAACAGTAATTTCTCCGCATTGCAAGGTGCAATTCTGAAATTTTTTGCTTTTTCCTGCTCCTCTTAGCATGATAAAGAAGATTCAAAGAGAGTGAGATGCCAGCTCCTTTCATTCAGTCAGTAGCTCCAATCATTTCTGGTATATGAATAACATGATGTTTTTCAATGGCAAAAATCAATGAATATTGTAAATGCACAAACAGTAATTTCTCCGCATTGCAAGGTGCAATTCTGAAATTTTTTGCCTTTTCCTGCTCCTCTTAGCATGATAAAGAAGATTCAAAGAGAGTGAGATGCCAGCTCCTTTCATTCAGTCAGTAGCTTCAATCATTTCTGGACGTTTTTCAATGGCAAAAATCAATGAATATTGTAAATGCACAAACAGTAATTTCTCCGCATTGCAAGGTGCAATTCTGAAATTTTTTGCTTTTTCCTGCTCCTCTTAGCATGATAAAGAAGATTCAAAGAGAGTGAGATGCCAGCTCCTTTCATTCAGTCAGTAGCTTCAATCATTTCTGGTATATGAATAACATGATGTTTTTCAATGGCAAAAATAAATGAATATTGTAAATGCACAAACAGTAATTTCTCCGCATTGCAAGGTGCAATTCTGAAATTTTTTGCTTTTTCCTGCTCCTCTTAGCATGATAAAGAAGATTCAAAGAGAGTGAGATGCCAGCTCCTTTCATTCAGTCAGTAGCTTCAATCATTTCTGGTATATGAATAACATGATGTTTTTCAATGGCAAAAATCAATGAATATTGTAAATGCACAAACAGTAATTTCTCCGCATTGCAAGGTGCAATTCTGAAATTTTTTGCCTTTTCCTGCTCCTCTTAGCATGATAAAGAAGATTCAAAGAGAGTGAGATGCCAGCTCCTTTCATTCAGTCAGTAGCTTCAATCATTTCTGGATGTTTTTCAATGGCAAAAATCAATGAATATTGTAAATGCACAAACAGTAATTTCTCCGCATTGCAAGGTGCAATTCTGAAATTTTTTGCTTTTTCCTGCTCCTCTTAGCATGATAAAGAAGATTCAAAGAGAGTGAGATGCCAGCTCCTTTCATTCAGTCAGTAGCTTCAATCATTTCTGGACGTTTTTCAATGGCAAAAATCAATGAATATTGTAAATGCACAAACAGTAATTTCTCCGCATTGCAAGGTGCAATTCTGAAATTTTTTGCTTTTTTCTGCTCCTCTTAGCATGATAAAGAAGATTCAAAGAGAGTGAGATGCCAGCTCCTTTCATTCAGTCAGTAGCTTCAATCATTTCTGGTATATGAATAACATGATGTTTTTCAATGGCAAAAATCAATGAATATTGGAAATGCACAAACAGTAATTTCTCCGCATTGCAAGGTGCAATTCTGAAATTTTTTGCTTTTTCCTGCTCCTCTTAGCATGATAAAGAAGATTCAAAGAGAGTGAGATGCCAGCTCCTTTCATTCAGTCAGTAGCTTCAATCATTTCTGGACGTTTTTCAATGGCAAAAATCAATGAATATTGTAAATGCACAAACAGTAATTTCTCCGCATTGCAAGGTGCAATTCTGAAATTTTTTGCTTTTTCCTGCTCCTCTTAGCATGATAAAGAAGATTCAAAGAGAGTGAGATGCCAGCTCCTTTCATTCAGTCAGTAGCTTCAATCATTTCTGGTATATGAATAACATGATGTTTTTCAATGGCAAAAATCAATGAATATTGTAAATGCACAAACAGTAATTTCTCCGCATTGCAAGGTGCAATTCTGAAATTTTTTGCTTTTTCCTGCTCCTCTTAGCATGATAAAGAAGATTCAAAGAGAGTGAGATGCCAGCTCCTTTCATTCAGTCAGTAGCTTCAAACATTTCTGGTATATGAATAACATGATGTTTTTCAATGGCAAAAATCAATGAATATTGTAAATGCACAAACAGTAATTTCTCCGCATTGCAAGGTGCAATTCTGAAATTTTTTGCTTTTTCCTGCTCCTCTTAGCATGATAAAGAAGATTCAAAGAGAGTGAGATGCCAGCTCCTTTCATTCAGTCAGTAGCTTCAATCATTTCTGGACGTTTTTCAATGGCAAAAATCAATGAATATTGTAAATGCACAAACAGTAATTTCTCCGCATTGCAAGGTGCAATTCTGAAATTTTTTGCTTTTTCCTGCTCCTCTTAGCATGATAAAGAAGATTCAAACAGAGTGAGATGCCAGCTCCTTTCATTCAGTCAGTAGCTTCAATCATTTCTGGTATATGAATAACATGATGTTTTTCAATGGCAAAAATAAATGAATATTGTAAATGCACAAACAGTAATTTCTCCGCATTGCAAGGTGCAATTCTGAAATTTTTTGCTTTTTCCTGCTCCTCTTAGCATGATAAAGAAGATTCAAAGAGAGTGAGATGCCAGCTCCTTTCATTCAGTCAGTAGCTCCAATCATTTCTGGTATATGAATAACATGATGTTTTTCAATGGCAAAAATCAATGAATATTGTAAATGCACAAACAGTAATTTCTCCGCATTGCAAGGTGCAATTCTGAAATTTTTTGCCTTTTCCTGCTCCTCTTAGCATGATAAAGAAGATTCAAAGAGAGTGAGATGCCAGCTCCTTTCATTCAGTCAGTAGCTTCAATCATTTCTGGACGTTTTTCAATGGCAAAAATCAATGAATATTGTAAATGCACAAACAGTAATTTCTCCGCATTGCAAGGTGCAATTCTGAAATTTTTTGCTTTTTCCTGCTCCTCTTAGCATGATAAAGAAGATTCAAAGAGAGTGAGATGCCAGCTCCTTTAATTCAGTCAGTAGCTTCAATCATTTCTGGTATATGAATAACATGATGTTTTTCAATGGCAAAAATAAATGAATATTGTAAATGCACAAACAGTAATTTCTCCGCATTGCAAGGTGCAATTCTGAAATTTTTTGCTTTTTCCTGCTCCTCTTAGCATGATAAAGAAGATTCAAAGAGAGTGAGATGCCAGCTCCTTTCATTCAGTCAGTAGCTTCAATCATTTCTGGTATATGAATAACATGATGTTTTTCAATGGCAAAAATCAATGAATATTGTAAATGCACAAACAGTAATTTCTCCGCATTGCAAGGTGCAATTCTGAAATTTTTTGCCTTTTCCTGCTCCTCTTAGCATGATAAAGAAGATTCAAAGAGAGTGAGATGCCAGCTCCTTTCATTCAGTCAGTAGCTTCAATCATTTCTGGATGTTTTTCAATGGCAAAAATCAATGAATATTGTAAATGCACAAACAGTAATTTCTCCGCATTGCAAGGTGCAATTCTGAAATTTTTTGCTTTTTCCTGCTCCTCTTAGCATGATAAAGAAGATTCAAAGAGAGTGAGATGCCAGCTCCTTTCATTCAGTCAGTAGCTTCAATCATTTCTGGACGTTTTTCAATGGCAAAAATCAATGAATATTGTAAATGCACAAACAGTAATTTCTCCGCATTGCAAGGTGCAATTCTGAAATTTTTTGCTTTTTTCTGCTCCTCTTAGCATGATAAAGAAGATTCAAAGAGAGTGAGATGCCAGCTCCTTTCATTCAGTCAGTAGCTTCAATCATTTCTGGTATATGAATAACATGATGTTTTTCAATGGCAAAAATCAATGAATATTGGAAATGCACAAACAGTAATTTCTCCGCATTGCAAGGTGCAATTCTGAAATTTTTTGCTTTTTCCTGCTCCTCTTAGCATGATAAAGAAGATTCAAAGAGAGTGAGATGCCAGCTCCTTTCATTCAGTCAGTAGCTTCAATCATTTCTGGACGTTTTTCAATGGCAAAAATCAATGAATATTGTAAATGCACAAACAGTAATTTCTCCGCATTGCAAGGTGCAATTCTGAAATTTTTTGCTTTTTCCTGCTCCTCTTAGCATGATAAAGAAGATTCAAAGAGAGTGAGATGCCAGCTCCTTTCATTCAGTCAGTAGCTTCAATCATTTCTGGTATATGAATAACATGATGTTTTTCAATGGCAAAAATCAATGAATATTGTAAATGCACAAACAGCAATTTCTCCGCATTGCAAGGTGCAATTCTGAAATTTTTTGCTTTTTCCTGCTCCTCTTAGCATGATAAAGAAGATTCAAAGAGAGTGAGATGCCAGCTCCTTTCATTCAGTCAGTAGCTTCAAACATTTCTGGTATATGAATAACATGATGTTTTTCAATGGCAAAAATCAATGAATATTGTAAATGCACAAACAGTAATTTCTCCGCATTGCAAGGTGCAATTCTGAAATTTTTTGCTTTTTCCTGCTCCTCTTAGCATGATAAAGAAGATTCAAAGAGAGTGAGATGCCAGCTCCTTTCATTCAGTCAGTAGCTTCAATCATTTCTGGACGTTTTTCAATGGCAAAAATCAATGAATATTGTAAATGCACAAACAGTAATTTCTCCGCATTGCAAGGTGCAATTCTGAAATTTTTTGCTTTTTCCTGCTCCTCTTAGCATGATAAAGAAGATTCAAAGAGAGTGAGATGCCAGCTCCTTTCATTCAGTCAGTAGCTTCAATCATTTCTGGTATATGAATAACATGATGTTTTTCAATGGCAAAAATAAATGAATATTGTAAATGCACAAACAGTAATTTCTCCGCATTGCAAGGTGCAATTCTGAAATTTTTTGCTTTTTCCTGCTCCTCTTAGCATGATAAAGAAGATTCAAAGAGAGTGAGATGCCAGCTCCTTTCATTCAGTCAGTAGCTCCAATCATTTCTGGTATATGAATAACATGATGTTTTTCAATGGCAAAAATCAATGAATATTGTAAATGCACAAACAGTAATTTCTCCGCATTGCAAGGTGCAATTCTGAAATTTTTTGCCTTTTCCTGCTCCTCTTAGCATGATAAAGAAGATTCAAAGAGAGTGAGATGCCAGCTCCTTTCATTCAGTCAGTAGCTTCAATCATTTCTGGACGTTTTTCAATGGCAAAAATCAATGAATATTGTAAATGCACAAACAGTAATTTCTCCGCATTGCAAGGTGCAATTCTGAAATTTTTTGCTTTTTCCTGCTCCTCTTAGCATGATAAAGAAGATTCAAAGAGAGTGAGATGCCAGCTCCTTTCATTCAGTCAGTAGCTTCAATCATTTCTGGTATATGAATAACATGATGTTTTTCAATGGCAAAAATAAATGAATATTGTAAATGCACAAACAGTAATTTCTCCGCATTGCAAGGTGCAATTCTGAAATTTTTTGCTTTTTCCTGCTCCTCTTAGCATGATAAAGAAGATTCAAAGAGAGTGAGATGCCAGCTCCTTTCATTCAGTCAGTAGCTTCAATCATTTCTGGTATATGAATAACATGATGTTTTTCAATGGCAAAAATCAATGAATATTGTAAATGCACAAACAGTAATTTCTCCGCATTGCAAGGTGCAATTCTGAAATTTTTTGCCTTTTCCTGCTCCTCTTAGCATGATAAAGAAGATTCAAAGAGAGTGAGATGCCAGCTCCTTTCATTCAGTCAGTAGCTTCAATCATTTCTGGATGTTTTTCAATGGCAAAAATCAATGAATATTGTAAATGCACAAACAGTAATTTCTCCGCATTGCAAGGTGCAATTCT